>NW_026624674.1:3455-4584 GCF_030028575.1 Malurus melanocephalus | reverse complement strand
TCTATGAAATGTTGGCAGAGATATTACTCCAGCTCCTGAGACAAAAGTAAAAAATGAACAGTGTAGTATTGTCATTTTTTCTCCTCATTCCTTGGACAAAAACTTAGTAGACATAAGTAATTTTTGAACACACGCACGAGACTGTGACACACACAGACTTCCTCAATATTAATCACAGCTTGGGAAAAAAAAAATCCAAGCAGATGACTCATAATTCTTCAGGACATGTCAACTGCTGAATGGGGACATTTTACTAAAAATTACAACAGCACAATTGACCAATCACATCTACAGGGAACATTTCCCAGTGGAGCAAGATGATCCTTAAGGTCCTTTTCACCCCAAACCTATGATTCCATGATTCTGTGATTCCCTGCCTATCCCACTCAGGATTAAATACAAACCTGGCAAAAATCTGCTCACAGCCCCTCCAAAACATCACCTATTACAGACATACAAAAGTGGAAATTGAGGGATTTTGAGTGAAAAAATACATCTGTACACTTGTAAGGTATAAAATATTAGCAGGGAGGAGCAATAATTTTCCTTATAGCATTGTATGACTCACAAACTTAAAAGCAGTGTCTTAGAGTGGACAGCAACATATTTTTTAGAATGCATTAGACAAGGTAAACTGGGTTGCTATATCCTTTTTTTACTTCTAGCTTCATACTCCCTTGCAGTGTTTTTAGCTGTGCAACACTTTGCCTCTGACCATTGACAGGTTGCACATCTCTGTTGTTTGAATATTGGGTATGAGACTGTTTCTTTCTCCAGAAGAGATTTGTCTGCACTGAAAAGCGCCTGTTGTGATCAGGAGAAAATACAATGCAGTAAGCAAAGGAAAAGTGATAATTTTGGGGTTTTTTAGGTTTTATTTTTCTCTTTGTTAACCTACTTACAAAGCAAAAGCAACTCAAGACWKAAAGCTCCCTTGTTATTTCAGAAGRAATATTATAAAAATGGAAAACGAAGATCACCTTTTATAAGCACTGAACTGTCTTTCATTGAATGATTTCCAGCAATGATTGTACATCCATGCATAAATGCTTGTGGCAACTGTGGACTTCTACTTTTTAGACTCCCAAGTGTAAATATGTTGCCAAAATGCACATTATACTACTGCCAG
>NW_026624674.1:0-1960 GCF_030028575.1 Malurus melanocephalus | reverse complement strand
GTGGAAGTGGAATTTGTTCAGTTAGAATAAACTCTCACAATAATCCTAAATAGAAATTTGCTCCCAGAGTTTTCATTCCCCAGTGAACATAAGTAAATGTGTGTGAGCTTGTGAGGGAAGGCCAAGCATTTCCTCAGCAACAGGTAAGTTAAAATGTACTTGTTTGAAATGTCTGCAGAGTAAGGGGCTGAACAAAATCGAGGTCATGTAAGAGGCAAAGGACTTGCAGAAAACACCTTATTACTTACACGTGCCTACTGTCATTTTCCCAGGAATTTTGTGTTCATTTTGTAACTGTCTTTACCTCTCAAGGTGTTTTCTGCACAGGACCAGACTCTGTGCCATTACTAGACAGGGCAGAATCTGACTGACTTGTTTATGCTACTTCTGTTGCTATCAAGGAGAAAAAGAAATTCTCATTGAAACTCTACATTGCAATGAAGTCAATTCATCATAATTTTGAGGCTATCATGGCATTCATGGAATAGATTTGTTGATGTTCTTTTCTGAGTACATTTAATCTGTTTTAATGATTCATTTCTTATTCTGTTAATAGCTTCTCCAAATCAAACGTTTTAATCAGAATCTGTGTCTGTTGTTAGATGACTAGAAGACTGAATGCTTTGGGATTTCATTTTTTTTATGCTAGGATAGATTTGTTGTTGAGAGTACTTTTATTTCTTTTATTTGAGGATTTATGCAAGAGAGGAAATAATCATATCCCCAAACTGCATCCAAGAAAGGTTGGTCACTCACCCTCTGTTAATGTTCTGTTAATAATCACAGATTTCTGACACTTAGAATAACTCCTCCTCAGGATCTCACAGAAAGTTTTTCTCTCCTTTTCTTTACCCAGGGTTTGCAGCCCTGGTGAGAGGMAGCTTCAGGGTTTTTTTTCAGGTCAGTTCCAGAGCACAAATGCAGCTGCTGGTGTTTTACATCTGGCTGAGGGCTCCAAGTTTTTGGTTATTGGATGTGACTTAGAGAACCTGACTGATGACAGCAGACACATTTCTGCTTTRCAAAGGCTTGGCTAAGCTGCTTTATGCATTTGGCTCCAGGACAACCAACAGAACTGTCATTTTCCTGAGAAGAGGAATTCCTTCATCTGGATTAGAGCTGAGCCCTTAAACTCTGAGTGACAGGGACTTGGAGATCCAACGTATTTAGAAGTCTTCCACTCCTGCTTTAATAAGCACATTCAAAGTCAGTCTTCTCTCTTTGTGCATTTTAGATTGCTTGTCCAAACCACTGCTGAGGCTCGGGGATGGAGTAGCTCATTCTAAATCCCCTTTGTGGCCTAATTGGATTTTCAGTGCTTGGATACTGCTCCACTGAAAGTCATGAGAAGCTAGTTCTCATTTTTAACCAGCTGTTCTCATTATCAACTACCCAATTAGTCTTTTGATAACCCTACTTGGTATCTTATTGCATGCTTGAAAAACTAATTTTCTTTGAACTTTGACCGTTTACAGTAATTTTCTTGATGTTTTGCTTTGAAAAACAAATGAGCATGAAGATCAAGAGAGATCAGAAACAATTAAACTTCCTTCCCTGTCTTAACATCTTTACCCAGTTGATTACCTCACAGCACTCTTATTTCAGTGCTTCAGCATTATTCAAGAAATTCTGTGTAAATGAAATAAATTATATTGTCTTTTTCTTTGTATTGTTCTGACCTCATGTCATATAAAGGCTAAGCATAAAATCATGGACTGCCTAATGCTGGAAAGGAAAGGTTGAGTTCAGGCACTACCCCAGCACTGCCAAGTCCATCACTAAACCATGTCCCTGAGTGCCACATCCACACATTTTTTAATTCTCTTCGGGGATGGTGACTCTACCACTGCCTTGGGGAGCCTGTGCCAGAGCTTAACAACCCTTTGGGGGAAAAAATTTCTCCAAATATCCAACCTAAACCTCCCTTGATGAAACTTGAGTCCATTTCCTCTTGTCCTAT
>NW_026624673.1:33530-35294 GCF_030028575.1 Malurus melanocephalus | reverse complement strand
GCAAGAATAAACGAAATAGAAGGGTTGCTAGAATAACTAAATAACATTATAAACACAACAGCTCATAATCCAGCATAGTTTTTGCATTTTGTTGAGCAGGATCTACAGCAAAYGTGTAAAAWGAAGCACTAAAGATGGCTGGTAAATGCACAGGTGGGACACTTGCATGATGGTTTGTATTGCTCACAGGTTTTTGTGTTTCCAAGAAATCATTAAGTCATTTTCCCTCTCAGTTTGGATCATTTACAGCATCAAGACTGCAACGCTGTGCTAGGGCAGGGCAAATTAAAAAAAAATTAAAAAGATAAAATAAGAAACCTGTCAG
The DNA here is from genome assembly GCF_030028575.1 of Malurus melanocephalus. Taxonomy (NCBI): domain Eukaryota; kingdom Metazoa; phylum Chordata; class Aves; order Passeriformes; family Maluridae; genus Malurus; species Malurus melanocephalus. The sequence goes on along the minus strand of NW_026624673.1, from coordinate 34,969 downwards.
AAGAATTTCTCTCCCTTCTTCAACTACACATCTCAATTTCTCCTTTTTTCTGTGCGTAGCACTAGAAAAACATGGGAAGAGCACGCAGCATAAATGATGACCAAACTGTTCTGTTGTCCTCTTGACTGGCAAGTTCACCTGCTAAAATAATGCTGCTGCTTTTCGTTCTGCACTGTGAGCTTCCTGAGGAACCCCTACAGAACCCCTAGAGCCTGAGCTCAGATTCACACACTCAGTCTCATCCCCAGCAATGATTCTGAGGAAAAAAAAAATAAACTGATTTAGAGAAACTACTAAAGAGAACGAAAGGAGAGTTATGACATTGGAAATACAGCATAATTGCTGAGGTAATTTTATTTATTTAGTTACCTATGAAGTCCTGCAAGGTATCTTACACTATGACAATCCCATTATTTTTTGGTATATTAGGCTATAGGGGACAGACAGAATTTTCACTCACCTGAAAGCGAGTAGCACCCCTCACAGCTCATTGACTTTTTGTGAGGTTTGGGGATGTCGGAACAGGCGGACCTAAAGCAGCACAGAGGCTGAAAATGAAGGCGTTTGGAGAAGAACACAGGAGAGGCACCACACCAATGCAACGCGAACTGCACGGGCTGAAAGAGAAGGTCAAGCTCAGAGGAACGCAGAGAGGATCCACACCGCAGAGAACACCCGAGACACACCCGACCCCGCACAAATCCACCCGCACAAACCCAGCGCCATATTGGCTACCCCGGCACGGAAGAAAGGACCAATCGCAGCGTGGGGGCGGGAAACAATGACCAATCGCCGCGCAGCATTCAAAACTGACCAATGGCAGCGTGGGGCGTGAAACAATGACCAATCGCTAAAGGAAATGGGGAAAAGGACCAATCACAGCGCGGATCCGAAACCGACCAATCGTCGCCTTCGGCGGGAAAAATGAACCAATCACAGCGCGGATCGAAAACTGACCAATCGCCGCGTTCGGCGGGAAAATGGAACCAATCGCCGCGCGGATCGAAAACTGACCAATCGTCGCGTTCGGCAGGAAAAAACAACCAATCGCGGCGCGGATCGAAAACTGACCAATCGCCGCGTTCGGCGGGAAAAAAGAACCAATCAGAGCGCAGATCGAAAATGGACCAATCGGCGCGTTCGGCGGGAAAAAAGAACCAATCAGAGCGCGGATCGAAAACCGACCAATCGCCGCGTTCGGCGGGAAAAAAGAACCAATCAGAGCGCGGATCGGAAACCGACCAATCGTCGCGTTCGGCGGGAAAAAGGGACCAATCACAGCGCGGATCCAAAATGGACCAATCGCCGCGTTCGGCGCGAAAAAACAACCAATCGCCGCGCGGATCGGAAACCGACCAATCGCCGCGTTCGGCGGGAAAAAGGGACCAATCAGCGCGCGGATCGAAAATGGACCAATCGTCGCGTTCGGCGGGAAAAAA
>NW_026624673.1:24153-28904 GCF_030028575.1 Malurus melanocephalus | reverse complement strand
TTAAAATATCGCCCGAGAGCCGCGAGTGTTGCTGCCGGCTCCCCTGCTGTTCAGATGTGCCTGAGCTCTGTGGCCCTGCACAGTGCCCCACAGGCACCTGTGACAGCAGCATCACCAACTTCAGCCGTCTGAGTGAAGRTCGTGAATGTGCCTCAGCTTCCCGTTGCCCTCTCGGTGCTATAATAGAAAATTCAGAAGCAAATACAGTTGTGTTTGCTTACATTGCCAGCTAAAAAACTGTGCTGATTTATCTCTGGTAATCTAATATCTATTTTTCAGCAGAGGCTCCTGAGAGAGTCACGAATGGGTCTGAGTTCAATGAGGGGAAGGCAGATTTTTATRGCCATTTCTTCTGTTTGTATGTGGGAATCTGACTATAAATCTCTTTGTAGCAATGAGGGAGGGTGGACTAAGGCTGATATTCAGCCTTCCTTTCTTGGAGAGGAAGGTTACAGTGGAATAAACTGTAGCATTTTGTATTGGTGGTATATTAATGTATTGTACTGATAAACAGAAAAGTAGGGCCTGCATGACCTGAAAGTGACAACTGCTTTATACACAACATGCAGTTTTCATTTTTTATTAGTCAGATCTTCTCACACATTTCCTCATTAGTTCACCACAGGATCATTGATTTTACTACGGCGAGCTTATCTTAATTGTGCTAAACCAAACTTTTTGKGTATGAGGGACCCTGACAGTAAGCACTTCCTCCAGTGTGTGTTTCCTTCACCTCCTTGCCACAACCAGGCTCCAGAATTTACTGTCTGCAGTGCCTGTGCTGGGACATCACAATGGACATTTCAAATGTAAACAATTTCATACTTTTCAAAGTGTAAGGCAAACGTGTGMTACATTAAATTTAATGATTGAGCTTGTGCTTTCGTTTTAATCTATTMCTTGAACTGAAACTGGTGGAAAGTACTCAGTGCAAAATCTGTGTGTTTGGTGGGTACCTTTCTTCCTGCTGCCTCAGGAACTTGTGGCAAAGTTCCCTGTCCCACCTGTGCTGCAGCTGAGTTCTGAAAGATCTTCCAACAGCTTTCTCTGCACTTTTTACCAGCAATATTCCTGTCAGTGATCCAAACATGTCCCATGTGAACACAGACTCGTGCAGGGGGGAATGCAGCCGAACTGTGCAGAACCATGGCGAGTAAATCGCCTTCCTCCACTGGCTCTCGTTCAGCACACCCTTTAGCAGGTACCTTGCACTAAGTGAAACCTCTTGAGAATCTGCTCTCTCTGCTTTTAGGATGCTWGAGCAAAAAATAATTGCAAAATGAAACTGAAAGATATTGATAATCCTTTCTCAGCTTAATATGAAATAAAATTAATGAAATACATTTTTGAATGTGCTTCTGTGAGGCTTCTGTGACACGCTGTGTTGTGGAGCAATTGCAGGCTGCCCCACTCCGAATTCCTGTGCCTCCCACATTTCCTTACTTCCTTGAATTGACTTCTCTTTGTTTTACTTCTTGCTCAGATCCCCAAAKGATTCTGATTTATATCTTAATCATCTTTTCTACTTCCTTTGTTGAATGACTTGTTCTGCATTCAGCTGGGCCCCCAAATCCCACTGTTTCTCCTCCCGTCCCCTCATTCCCCGCGTTGTCCCTGCTCCTCCTGTTCCTGGCTCACACCGCTGTCCTTTTCCTGACCTGAGTTTGTAACCTCTCAGTCAGCGATGACTCCACTTTCTCCAYGTCCTTTTACCACCAGGCATTAGCAAATTCCCACCCCTACTCTTTCACATCATCTCTGAAAAATTTTTCCTCCCAAACTTTGTTGCCAAAATGATCTGTGCTGTCTTAATGTTGTGGCTCATTCCCTGCACCTCCCTTCTGATGGGAACTTGGCCATACCATCTCTCCTCTTTCCGTGCACCCAAATGCAGCTGCAAAATTATTTTAGTTTTGTGCCCTTCTCTGTTGCGGCTTCTCAAATTCCTACAAAGAACCAGCAAGATTCTGTTTGCTGGTYAGGCCTTTCCTTTTATTTCCTGTCTTGCACAGTTTTGCAAGATGAAGTGAAAATGAGATTATGTTAATTGTGGATCCAGGGTGTGGAGTCCCTGTCCTTAGGCTGTGTGGCTGCTCCTCGGCAGCACCTCAGCCATCCCTCACACCAGAGCTCCAGCACAGCTCTGAGAGGGAAATACCTGGAGACAGCAAAAACTCCACAATGCATCCTCTTAGTTTCATCAGGAAAACGGGGAAAAAGCTTCTTTTTCTATTAAATATGTTACTGTTTTATCTTTTTAATTAATTCCAGCTCATTCTCTAAAAATAAAAAAAGAAAATGTTGAAATCCATTGATATTAAATATTAGTCCTTAAAAATACTTCTCAGCCAAACTCTTTAGTTAATTCAACTTAGTCCAAATCCAAATTATTTGTTCCACAAACTGTTCACRTAAGAATAAGTCTATCCAGAGTCAGCTTCTCCAAGGATGTTTCATGTGATTGTTGCTGTGAATAGACTCACGTTCCAGGGTGTGGGAGTCGGGCACAGGTGGGAGTGCAGTCATTCTCATCCTGAGGCATTCACATTTCATTGGAACGGGAAACAGAAACTGAGGAGAGGAGGTGCAGTGTCTGGGTCTSTGTGCTGGCAGAATGCCCTGCTGTCATTCCTTTAAGGAGGATGAACTCTCTCTCTGCCAGGCCCAACACTTCACATGGCCTTCAGCTTTCCTGGATGAGCTCTCAACTCTTGGTGCAGGGATGGGGTGGATTCTGCTGTTCTCCAGGGCTCACAGACCTTGCACTGAGCTCCTTCACCTCTTGGCATTGTGTCTGKTTACAGTAAAGCACCCTTGAGAAGAATCGTATCAGAGATGAGGTAATGCTGTTCACCGTGCCTGGAAGGAAGCTTTTCCTGTTTGTGTCTGAAATGCACTGGAACATCCCCACTGGGCGATGGAAAAGTGAAGCTGGGCACGCACTGCAGAGAGCTGGCGAGAGGCTGAGCCAGGCACGAGGCCTGGTGCTAGACAAGTTGCAGAAAGAATCGCTAATAAGCAAAGAGTTGGTTGGACTTTYATCCTTTCTTCTTTTCAATGTACACATAGCAAACAACGGGGAGAAATGCCAGTATTCACAAAAGCAGGGCACACACAGCTCCATGAATGGAGAACACAGCCAGCTGATGTGGGACATGAATTAGCCATGGAAGCATTCTGAGAGGGGTTATTTGTGTGTGCAGTGAGCTCTAACAGAGYTCACAGGAGAGGAAATCAGAGGATTAAAAATGCACGAGAAAATAAATGATAAAAGAATTAAGGTGCAACAGCGAAATGRGTGAGGATGCTGTACAGAAACCTCAGGAACTGCATCCCAGGAAGAGGGGTCATCTAAAGAGACATCATCCCAAGGAAACAGCAGTGTTAGCAGATTGCCCATTTAAATGGAAAGTTAGTTTTTAAAAACAAACAAACTTATGCCCACAAATAAATATTTCATAAGGGAACAKTTTTGAGAAGTTCAGGGGAGCAGTGAGTGGACTCACCAGGGAGTTACACAGGGAGGAAACRCCAACATTTTTGTGTGCTAGTAGTGTCAGATGCAAAAAAAGTTCTGTGACTTCCTTCCAAAAGGGGAGCTGGGGGGCAGAGCTGCTGGAGAGGCTCCAGATCGCGACTGACCGACTGACAGACTGACCCACTGAGCCACTGACAGACTGACAGACTGACCCACTGAGCCACTGCCCAACTGGGCAGCAGCACACACAGACACGTGGTGCCAAAGGGATGCAGAGTTCCCAGGAGCAGGGGCAGTCCCTGATCACACGGAGGGCAGACAGTGCTTGGCCTCTAAAAAGCAGATTTTTCATTCTCTGGGGAGAGCTGTGGGTGTGTAACAGTGAGCATGAGGCAACACAGAGATTTGGACAATGCCATGTGTCTCTTCACCTATTTCAGGGACTTAGCGCAGTACACAGCGATGTGTGTTAAACACTCACTTTGAGGATTTCACTGTTAAAACCAGGAGTGAGAAAGATCCCGACACAAACATTACCCAGCACCTGCAACTGCAGATGAAGGTGAATCCCAGCCCGAGAGCCTGCTGAACACAGGGGGAGTGTTTTTTCAGGCTTTTCCCTCTGTAAGACCATGGGATGAATGTGCCACAGTTTGCATTCTCGTGGGTACTTCTGAGATCCAGGAGCATCATCATCAGTCTGTCTCATTTTCTGTACCAGCCTTCAGTCAGGCTGGGGAAAACACAGACCTGACAGCTCTGGCCAGCACAAGGAGCAAAGGCTTTGGAGCAATCCACACTCCGTCCTTGCACTGCGAGAGAGCTCTTGCTTTAGTGGGGTCTGGAAAATAATTGCCCAGACTTGGCTGGTGGGCATTTGATCATTTTCTGCTTGGAAAGATGAGCAAAAAATGCTCCCTTCTGACATTCAATTAGGAGAGCTGTTTGGTGTCAAAACGCTGAGGGAATTTAAAGGGACCGCTTATTGCTGCTTTATGCATAATTCTGAATTTGCTGCTCTAATGAGCCTTTCTCTGTATCATCCGTGACTGTCACTCAGCTCGCTGAAAATGGCTTGGTCTGACAAATCCTGTTAAGCCTCAGAAGTTAAATGAGATCTGCAAACGCCCGAGTCCACACCCGTCACACCACATGTGCTCTGCTCAGCAGTGTTATCCAGCAGCCCTGGAGGCGAGCCAGCAAACCCGGGCTAGTGCCCGGCACGGACAGGAGCCACTCCCGGCAGTGTTACTGCAAACCCGGGCTAGTGCCC
>NW_026624673.1:18373-23773 GCF_030028575.1 Malurus melanocephalus | reverse complement strand
GACAGGAGCCACTCCCGGCAGTGTTACTGCAAACCCGGGCTAGTGCCTTTAGGCCCAGAATGATTGACCAAAACTGTAACGAGCTCCCTGGGAACTGCAGGGACAACCCTTCTGAAGGCTGGCAGAGAATGAATGCCAGAGCCCCCAGAGATGCCCCAACGCCTCCAGACACCACTGCTTCCAGGTGTCCAAAGCCCAGGAGATCCCCAAACTCTCCAGACACCACCGCTTCCAGGTGTCCAAAGCCCAGGAGATCCCCAAACTCTCCAGACACCACTGCTTCCAGGTGTCCAAAGCCCAGCTCCTGCCAGCCCCAGCAGAGTGGCCAAGGGGACCAGTTTGCACTGGGAATACAGCCATGCTCAATGGAAAGCTCATCTGTCTCTGGGCTTTCCTCTATTTGATATCCCCTMCAGCCATTCCAAGCATTTCTTCTGAGGCAGAAAGCTCCTGCTGTGCTCACCGGGTGACAATTCCTGGCCATCACACCTCTCCCCATCACTTCACCCATCAGCCACCACCTCCCCGCCCCAGCTGTCACATTTAATCGGGTCCCGTGTGGGAAGGGCCCTGCTGGGAGCTGTTCCCAGTTTCAGCCAGGCTGAGTTAAGATGGACTGGGAAGGTGCCGGCAGGTTTAGGGTGACAATCGGAGCAGTGAGGAACAGCGGGGGTGTCTCGGCAGCGGGGCAGCTGCGTGTCCGCAGCCGGAGCTCCGGGGCAGCTGCAAAGGTCAGGCACAGCCCCAGGGACACGCTCCGGCATGTGACTGTCATATGAGTTCAGWGCTTTGTGCGGGGACTGAGCACAASTCAGCATTTAGACATTTAYACCAGATGACAATCRTTCAGCRCTGAGGTGTCAGTCACAAACGCCGGGCAGACMCCGGTCCGGTTCAGCTGCTTTGGCAGAGCCTCCCGTGCAACTGCAGCAAAACAACCACCCCACACTGCTGTGGCACCGTTGTGCTTTAACCCAAACAGCTCCACAGAGCTCTCACTTGGTGCAGCCATAGAGGTACACCAGTACTTCATCCCAACAGGATGGAGCTCTTGCCTTCCTTTGCTCCACACAACAGATTGACCATGAGAAGGATCTGTGTGACCTGGCCACTACAAACACCAAACACGGGCTGAGCTGGTGCCGCAGCCAGGCACAAACATGGCACAGCAATGTATAAARGGGGAGAAGAACACCTGCGAGAGCCCCGTGAGACAGCTTATTCATTCATTGTCCATTCTGCAGAAAATCGGAAGAGAAGCCAAAGCAAACTCCCAGTGCCTTCATTTCCATGCCTCCTCCCTGTGGAAAGCAGCTCTCCTGGCAGAGGAAAGCCTCGCTGTGTGCTGATGGCGAATGTGCTCAGTGTGATGTGCAGCTCTGATGGCGGGGCTCCGGCTGTGACCCCGGAGCCGCCAGCCAAGTGCGAGAGCAGCAGCGAACATCGGCACCCGCGGCAGGACAGGAAACCTCCGGCGGATCCGCCCTTCCTTCCTGCGCTCCCGGCCAAATCCCACACCCCCGGGGCGGGCAGCGCACTCGGCACCGCCAACGCTCAAMCAGGCACTCTGCAACTAAATTTAGAGCTTCTCATCTCACACAACCGCTTCGCAGAATCTCTGAAAAGCTGCCGTGGTTGTAAGTCAAAGCATGAGCATCACATAGTAGGAAAATCACTCTGAWTTCTTCTTTCATGCCATTTCTCTGATCCTGGGCTTTACGTTGACCCAAAGGAMATGAGAGGCCCAGGCTGACACAGCCCCTGTTGGGAGCGCTGAAGGCCATTATTTGATTCAGCATGTGCAAAGAACAGCCTCTGAAACGCTGCTGTCAGGGTGTTACACCGTGCTGAGAACCTGCAGCAGTGACMCTGGCACAGCAAAGAGGGGTCTKGGGACARCACCTGGTCCCCCTGGCACAGGGASAGTGTCCCTGAGGAGAACCCAGAKCCACAYGTTGAACCTTGTACTCTCTGGGCTRTTTTTTCTGTTACAAAGATATACAAAAAGGCAGCACAATTCCCTGTACAAGCAAACTTCAACACGGTTAACTGTGCTCAAGGGTTTTCCTTCATCAGGCATTTTGTGGAACTACAGAAAGCCACCCATCCCGGAGCTGTTTCCCCATGTGCTGGTGAGGGATGGTGTTGGGGAATTTTCTATTGCCAGACCCAGCTCAAACAGGACTGACCTGCCCGGGCCTTTGGTCACAGCWCCTTCCTGCAGACCCTGCTGTGCACAGAGTGCCTGGGAAGGGTTTGTTCTTCACACCAGTAATGAAATCCCCCCAGAGCAAGCCCTGGAGCAGCTCCTCGGGCTGTGCCCTCTGGCCTCACACGTGCTCCAGGCACGGGTCTGGATGGAACCATTCACTGCAGCTCTGGGGCTGTTGGCAGCACAGGGAACGCCAGGTCCTGCTTGCTTGGCAGACTGGAAACGTTCTCATTCCCCTCTTTATGATTTCTCTTTGCTTTACAATGGTATCATTTAGGATCTATTTTTATTCAAATCCCCAGTGAGACCACTTCAGGTCTGTAAAGCCCWGTTGGAAACTCTTTAGCTCAGCCAGGAGCATTGTAGGCAAAAGTAAACAAGCCATGAGGGTATATTTTTCTTGGCTATTTACCCCACTGCTGTTAGGACTTACAGGGAGACTGAACAGTCATATCTTTTTCCTACTGCATCTTTCTCCAGGCTGATTTGCTACATAATCCAAGAAGCAAATCTCAGAGTTACCATGATTAGTGCTCTGAACTCCCACTACCTGAAAGACACAGAGACACCTCTGCAGGAACATGAGCCACACCACTGATGTTTGTGTGTTGGTTTTGTGTGTGTGTGACTAAAATCCACTGGGCACGCTTCTGAATCACAGAATGTCAGGATGGTTTGGGTGAGAAGGGACCTCAAAGCCCATCTTGTTCACCCCCTGCTATGGGCAGGGACACTTTCCACCATCCCAGGCTGCTCCAAGCCCTGTCCAGCCTGGCCTTGAGCACTTCCAGGGATCCTGAATCAGGGCTGCCTCATCTATTGCATTTCTGTTCTCCAGACCAACCCTCCTCCTCCTGCTGCTGTACCTTGCTGCTGTTTTCCTGCAGAAGGAGCCTGTTTCTGCTGTCAGCCTCTCCTGTCTCCAGGAGCCACAGCTCGAGCTGACACAGCCCTGGCTGCCATGGGGAGCACAGAGCACGCAGGGTCAGCTCAGTTAAACACTGACAGTGTTCATGTGCAGGCCAGCTGCAATAGTGACTACTGTGACTATTTATCCAGTCTGCAAGTGTAAATTAGCCTTTCCTCGCCTTTTYATTTTAAGGAAATCAACCTGTTTTCCAATATTCTTGGGAATCATTCATGTTYAAGCTGTCAGTAGAATGGCATTGAAAAAATCATTGATCAGTAATARAATTACCTAAGATCCTATGCAACCAGTTGAGACAAGCTATAAAAATTCCCCAGCCCCACCTCACAGAAGAGGAGCTGGTGGGTCCAGGACACTTCAAGGTACTGAGAAAGCCCCCACTGGAGTCTGATCAGACCTTGGAGAGACCAAACCACTCCTGTGTTGAGGTCTGTGACAAAAGCCCCATCCCAAACSGGCAGCAGGGACAGCACAAGCACTCAGGGAAGAGCCACAAAAATATTATTAAGGAGAAAGCCTGAGTTTGGGTCAGATAGAAATAGGGGCAGCTTAGAATAAAGATCAGCTTTGCCGAAATAAAGAAGAAAGGCACCGCTTTCTCCAAGCTTCTCTCCCGCCCCTTATTTGCATTTTCTGATGCCAGCTCCCTGTTACAGCATGAGAACGGTCAGACCAAGTGATGGATCTGCAGGTTTCTATGGTGATCAGCAGAGAAATTGCCTGCCCAGCCGTGTGTGAAGGGAAGCATCCATGTCAGAAACTGAGGATTGTRTGGTGAGAGAAAASSCTGCCCTGGACTGGGTGTGGGTGTTGTGCTGCAGAAACCCAGAGCTCACCCACYGACCTGGGCATTTCTGTGCTGGACAGGGTGGGGAGTGAGAACTCATGAGAGGACAAAGAATCCTAAYGAAATACTAGCAATTAGCACTGAATAATCACACAACATCGATTAAAAATATCAGTACATACCAAGTACATACTATTTCTAAATACCCAAAACACCAATCTCCTCTTGGCCTGTCCCTGTTCCCTGGAGCAGAGCCTGACACCCACCCGGCTGTCCCCTCCTGCCAGGGAATTGTCACAAGGTCCCCCCTGATCCCCCTTTTCTCCAGGCTGAGCCTCCTGCCAGGGGCACATCTGCCAAGAAAAAAAGGGATTTTATTTCTGTACTTGGTGACTGCTGATTGTATAACCCATGTAGAAGGTTGTGAGTTCATGTTCACTGTTGTCTTTATAAAAGTGTTAGTTCCTTAAAAACCTGTAAATCATAAAGYGAAGGGAGAGGGTCGGTGAAGAAACAACCACAAATCCCAACTGCCACACACTTTAGGCAGAAGCACTGATTCCATCTATTTAGGCTATTCCCAAAAGGGAAGTCTGGATAATAAAAATGAGCATTGGCAACAGGACAAACCTCGTTAATCGATCCAGACTAAGCCACTGGCTGGCACTTTCCTGCTGAGAAACATCAAGTGCCTTCCTCTTGAAAACCTTCCTGCGCAGCTGTCTGGGAAGGTGCTGGGCTAATGACACGAGTTAGTGCACTGACTCCCTTTGGAAATCAAACCTGGGACTTGTCAATTCAAAAACAATTTGGAGCAGTCACTGATCTAAGTTTAAAAATAAAAAAAAAAAATAAAAAAATAAAACCAAAACATGTTTACTCTCAGTTTTTACCCAAACAGGCTCAGAAAAGCCAGCCAGTTTGGTGAAACATAAATGGAGAAACATAAATGYCAGCTCCTAAACATATCAGGGGATTAGCATGGCTGAGAAAAAGGACAGAATACACACAATGATTTCTTTTGCGAAGTCAGTGATTGCAGCCCCCAAGGCTGAAGGAAGCAGCTGCAAAGCTCCCGAAGCAGCTGCTCTGCCGGCCCCGCCGAGGCTGTGCCGGGCCAGGCTGGGCTCGGCCCCGCACACCAGCCCCGGGCTGGCCTGGCTGGCCCTGGGCACTCGGAGGTGCCAACCGGGGCCACACGGTGCCCTGCCAGCTCAGTCAGGGGCTCTGTGCAGCCGCACCAGGGTGCCAGTGGGCACACGGGACACACGGGCTGGGGGACACCTCCAGCGGGCACAGAGGAGACCCGGGCTGGGGGGCACCTCCAGCGGGCACATGGGACACACGGGCTGGGGGCACCTCCAGCGGGCACACGGGACACACGGGACACACGGGCTGGGGGCACCTCCAGCGGGCACACGGGACACACGGGACACACGGGCTGGGGACACCTCCAGCGGGCACACGGGACAC
>NW_026624673.1:17030-18365 GCF_030028575.1 Malurus melanocephalus | reverse complement strand
GGGGACACCTCCAGCGGGCACACGGGACACACGGGCTGGGGGGCACCTCCCGCACCCGCAGCGGCAGCAGCTCGGATTCGCTGCCCGGCAGGGCTCACACAAAGAACCGACATCTCCCGACACAGCATTTGATAACGGTTTAGAAGAACCGACGTCTCCCGACACAGCATTTCAAACAGTTTAGCGGGCAGCACGGCTCTGTGAACACACACGCCAGCCCGATGGCTCAGCTGTAGCAGCAGAAGGGGCTGAGAACAGCCGAGCCCAGCGATCGCCTCTGGGAAAGCGGGGAGCACCGAGCGAAACCCGAGCACGGGCCGTGGCACCCTCAGAATCCTAAAAACACACAGAGGAGGAGTGGATTCAACATGCCCGATCAATGAACAATAGAAATTAGTAGCCCATAAACAATAAATATATAAACTTACTTAGCATTRTGTTACAAATAATTCAATAACCATAAACCTTTTCACCGCCAAAGGGAAGTCAGCAGATTGGTGACTGYTTCTCATCAGAACAAACCCCTTTAATAGCTTAAACCCTGAACATTCATCAGAATTTATTRCTTAAAATTAGCGTTTGTAAGTTCCCTCAATATCGCACAGAGCCTGAGGACCACAGCTGGGCATTGCGATTCATGGACTGGGTTGTATTTCAGATSAGGGCAGAGCTGCTGTCACACAGCAACTGTTCCACACGCAGTGAAATGAGCAGGGACTGGAACGACAATGACTGCAAATGCACATTATGGATACCCGTGTGTAAACCTCCAGGCAGTCATTTAGCTCATTTAGCTCCCTGCTATGGTTGGGCACAAGGTGAGGCTGCAGCCCGGTTTGGGGACACTTTGCAGCCCCCATCTCTGTGGGTGTGTCACAGGGGAGCTGAGGGGCTGCAGCCAAACTGAGCCTTTACCCACCTCAGGGTCCGTGTGCCTTCCTTCCCAGCACCCCAAATGCAACTGCAACCATTGTATTTTGCTCTGCTGGGGTAGAAGGGGAAGAAGCAGAAGTGTGTGAACAGGATGAGCTGAGGAAGCTGAGAACAGAGAAGTGTCCCGAGGTTTTCACACACTTCCCTTGTACAGCTGCAGCGAGAGCAGAGGGAGGAGCACGGTGAGACCCCACACACGGCTGGGGGTGCTGGATAATGGGGGCTGTGTGTGCTCCTGAGCCCCCCGAGCTGCTGTGCAAACAGCCTGAGCTGGGGCTGTGCTGTTCTGTGAGCGGATCAGAGCTCCTGGGGCTGGGGCTGAGCCTCACCTGTCTGTGCCCAGGCTGCAGTTCTGGAGGAACAGCCCCGTGCCCGCTGGCAGAGCTGTCCTGTTCCGCAGAG
>NW_026624673.1:9573-16576 GCF_030028575.1 Malurus melanocephalus | reverse complement strand
TGCTAGAACCCCGTTTCCTCAGGGGAACATTGACTTCCCATCGCTGCAAAACAAGAGACTGGCAGAGTGTCTTCCAGAGAGAGTTTGCATAAATCAAAATCTGATTATGCTACATTTTGAATGCTAGATTTTCCACAAGATGGTGAAGCACAGTGATATATAATCTGTTTTGCATTGAATTAATTGAAATAAATTACCATAATCCTCCCTGAGTCCTGCAATCAGTGTTTTTCAGACTGAACCTTTCCTGAGGGTTTAAAAAAACATATTTGCTTTTTCCATAGTTATTAGACTTAAAAATAATACCTGTCCTTGGAAGAAAGCTCAGCCCCAGCTGAGTATGTACCTTGTTACCTGCTGGCTCAGCCCTTTGTTAATTTGATAAGTGCTGTGATGTATCGCCACAAAAGCCCGTTTTGAAGTCAGTGTGTTTCATCTTGCAAAGGGATTGGTTTGAAATTGACCCCGTTTCAAGTGAATAAAAATGTAAGAGTTTCATATTAATTCAATTTCGAGCCTACTCACATCATACATTTTCCATCCAACCTCTGGATCCCAGAGAGTATATCCAGGGTTCTTCAGAGTGGAGGGTGGGGCCACCCAAAGGAACTCATCCTTCCCTCTGTAAAGTTTCTACAGTCTAGGACTTAAACCAAAGCAACACAGCAGCCTTGCTTCCTGAAGTATGGAGCTGAAAATTGTGGGKTTTTTTTAAATTTTGGAAGATGTGTGTTTTCATCTGTGTGAGCACACRGCCCTGCAGTGACCCTCAGACTGAGCGGCTCACAGAGCTCCTGAGGGCACAGGAGGCAGCAGGGCAGGAGGGAAAGGCAAACTCAGGGCACCTTTGTTCTCCCTCCAGTTCTGACATAGTTCAGGGGCTTATGTAGCTCTTGGCAGCCACTGGAAAATAAAAAAAAAATCAAGTGACGGCTCTGTGTAACTTCTGCTCTTTGCTACAGCAGTGAGCAGCTGCAGGACAGAGTGTTTGGGATGCAGCCTCCATCCCTGCTCCGAGCTGGGGTGGATGTTCCTGATCCCAGGGGGCTGTGATACCCRGAACACTCAGCACACTCAGCTTTAAACCCTGCTCTCCCTGGCTGCCCAGTGTTCCTCAGGAACTTCTGAAACAACCACGTAAAGAAAAATTATATACCCCTGTTGGCATTTCAAGATAGATTCACAATTCACATAAACCCAGTGTCACCTCTGGCTAAAAAACACCCACAGAAACGGGGAAAATAAATTAAACTTTACMCTATAAACACCTGAAAATTCAGATAAAGGCACAGGGGAAGGAAGGCTTTCTTTTATAATAAAACTACAACTTTTTAAAAGGAAAAAAATCACACTGCTAGGTGCATGTGAAATATTAAAAAAAACCCCTCTTTTTAGGTGCTTATAATTGGCTAAATAAACACACACCTGAATTTCTATGYTACTGGGCTGATATTCAGTGAGTGCAAGCACACAGTTCCTAATTTTCTATGTTAGAAATAGAAAAATGTAGATGTCTCCCAAATTGTGGACACGAGAGAAAACTTTGTACATGAGCATWAATATTAATGCTCAGCAATCTGTAACTGCCACTGCAGAGGCTGAAGTACAGCAATACTGTAAGGGAATAAATGCCTCAGTATCCGTGAACTCCAATTCACTCCAGGCTGACCCAGTTCTTTTGGAAATAATCTTTTCTGGCCTGTTTGTCTGCTGACAGTCCAGGCCTTGGAAATACCTTCAACATACAGTGTTCTCCTTAAACTTTATTGCAAAAATATGTGGAGAGCATGGCATGTATCTCTGGCTTACCCCGTGGGAGCTGTCCATGAGCTCCAAAGGTGAAGAACACGTGTGCCACTCCTTTTCGTACAGAATTCCCAAAGAACATGGAAGTTTCTSCATTTTGTCACTCCTCGAGGAAACCTGACCCCCAATAACACCTGCACACAATGAGCACCCAAGTGAGGAAGTCATAAAGAGCCAGCTGCCCTTTATTGAAAATGCCCTTTGCAAACAACTTGCCGTACATTCTTTAGAGAGAAGCAGAACCGCCAGGATGCCACAGAATTCCACATCAGCTCCAGCACCATCAGATCAACAATCCTGAGCATCACGTTGAGCAGAAGCACATTTGCACTGGGACTGGGGCTGGGAAYGTGGCACGCTTACAATCACAGACACCGGGATACCACACACGCTTTCTTGCAATAGAACAAGCTTGGATTTTYAAAAATACAATCATTATGTACAGCAAAACATGTGGTCACAAGACCAGCCTTAAACCGAGGCCTTGTTTACACAATTTCTGCGATGTCACAAAGTATTTTGGCGGGAATGTGATTTTTCTTCCAAAACAAGTAAATATTTGCAATTCTCACTGTGAAAAGAGTGATATACCACCTCTGTATTGACACGGGTGTAACATATTCCCACAGGGAAAAGGAATAAAGAGTACCTTTATATTGATACAACATTTCCCTCAAGTGCCGAAGCTAATATAGCTTTCATCACTCAGTCAAGTTAATGCAGGATGATTTTTTTCAGACTTTTTAAAGACAAGGCCTATGTTTAACAAGCACCAAAACACTTCAGAGTATTTGGAAGATCAGACTACTGAGCTCTACACTTGGTACTGTCCTCACCAGTCACAGAGAACACTGAATGCCTCAATATATTCAAAACCCTGATGAGACAGTGCCATGGCCGCTTAAACGCTTCACTGTTTAACAAATACACCTTTTTGGGCAGAACTAGAATATAGCACAGAGCTCAGCTGGCTGCCCTCAGCTGCTGTGCCAGGCTTAGAAAAGCTGGACTTGGTGTGCTACAAACGCCTGCTTTTGCCTCATTCCTCAAGCACAGCTCTGGCAGTGGGGAAGCAGAGGCGCTGGAGAAGGTGAGGGATCTGCTGTCTCTTGGGAGGACACAATAAATACCTGTCTTTATCAACAATAAATACCTGTTTTTATCACCCAGAACAACTGTTGTCAGTGACTCAGCTAGAGCAAGGCCTGTTGGGTGCTAAAACAATGTACATTCCCATTGAATTTAAGGCAAAATTGAACCATGGCAGTCACTGAGATGTAAATTTATTTTTTTTAAACATCAGACATGCAGTTTGTAAGCTGCAGATGTGGCAGTAGTCRGGCTACCTTAGCTTCCAATGCAGTACCTGGGTTAAAAGAACCCCTTCCATCAGTGTTATTCCCCTGCCTCCCTAACATGGGAGTCCTCTGGCTTCTAAGGAGTTTTTAGGAATTTCTGGAAGATGAGCTGCAGTGAGGTTTTCAATTTTCACTTRGAAACRGGRRKTAAATGAATGTGTCTATTACAGGGRCAGCAGKGAGGGASCAGCACTGGGGTTCMCTTCTCCAGCCCTCCCAATTTTCCTGTGRTTGAGTCACTGGGATTGACACAGCCCCACTGATTGTACCCAAACAGTTCCTGCTGGAAGGACACGTGTGAGCTCAGGAGRACAAACACGCTTTCAGGATACAATCATTTACAAATTTCAGCAGATACTTGACATTGCTACAAAAAGTATCCAATTCTGACTAAATCACAAATAACTTTCATTTCAATCAAATGGATTTCAAAACGTGGCATCAAATTAACACTACACATTGTTCTTCTAGTGCTGAAGCACAAAGTTTTCCCACGTAAAACAGGAGAAATGACCAGATTCAGAGAAGAATCATGGTGGTTACCCTTCAGCTGGCCTGATTAAAAACCCCTTTACACATCATTCATTGCTCAACCTTTGTTTTTGAGATTCAAGACAATTTCAAGATTTCTTGGAAGAGGGGGAGAAGGAAAAAGAGAGCTGGAGGTTTTGTGTGCAAACCTTTAAAGAAGGGACAAATAAAGGAAATAAACAGAGGTAAACAAGCTCCTTGGATCTTCCAGCTGATGGGGGCACAGGTCTCCTGCCACCCCAGCCCCTCTGCAAACCAGAAAACAAAAAGCTCTGGTTTATCATTTTACAGTGATAATGCAGTAAGACTAAAAGTTTAAATTCCACCAATAAYTGACCTTTAGAACTTGACCCTGCTGCTCCCAGGAGGGAATAAGGGCCTAATCTTACAGGGCCTGTTGGAGTAAGGCCACACCACCTTCCTAAAGCTGCCTGAGTACAGCCTTCTTCTCACAAATGGGCATCAACTGGGCCAGGACTTGAATACAAGCAAAAACCTGCATCAGAAATTACTAAATATTAGCTAAAACAACAATCTTGTCGTTTGCCTTTTTTAACCACTGTTCTTAGCTAAATTGACCCCTCCACTTTTCACTGCTACTGGGTATAAACCAGGATTAAGAACCGGTGTGACAGTCAGTGTTTCATGTGATACAYAACAATGCACAAAGTTGTTTTCTAMAAAACAGCATTTGTATTAAAATTCTTAAAATGGATAAACATCTCTTCAATGCATGTGTGCAATTAAAATGACAGTTGTTAGAATTTTCTTGGTACATCACAAYGATGAGATTTTCTTCTTTGCTGGCTGGAGGTACATCCCAAGATGAAATCAAAGGGAAATAGAAAAAAAAACCCAAACAAAACAAACAAAAAAACAACCAAAAAAACCCCAACCCAAAACAACAAAAAATCCCCAACCCAAACAAAAAAAAAGAGCCTTTCCCCCCAAAATCCCAAAGGCTAAATTCTTGTAAATTTGAAGTAAATGAAGCCCRAACTTGCAAGACATGGAAATAACAGTTAAAAGGCTCAGATGAAAATAAGAAATAAATTCCACTAACAATAGGCCCTTTTGTCCTGGCTTGCTCGGTGTGATTACTGCAAGGAAACTGTTAAGTAGTTTTTGGAGTAGTAGATAATGGGATTCTGTGGAGCTTTCACAGGTTGGCACCGGCTGGAACAGCTGAGTTTTGAAGGCACTCTACAGACACAGRGCTGCTGTTGCCCTGCATCACTCATAGGAAGTCTTTGCCCTTGAGAGAGCTAGTCATCAAAATCAGGTATTGCCAACCCAAACCCAAAACCCCTCGGCACAAAAAGCACCACCGCCCCCCAMCCCCGGCCAAGGGAAAAACCAAAACCACAACGAAATCACACACACACGCACGCCTAAAAAATTGTGCAGATTTGTAACATTTTCACAGCTGATTTAAAAAAAAAAACAAAACAAATAAAACAAAACCAGGAGAAAAACCACCACGCTACCACTCTCCTGCAAACTCCCATCCGATACAGCAGGTAAACAAAATAGAGCATTATTCCAGGGATMTCGGCAGCGCTGCCCGGCGCCCCGAGCCTGGCAGCACCGTTCGGGTCCCAGTCCCAGTTCCATGTGCAACTCTGGGGCGGGACGGCCCCGCACCGCCGCCTGCTTGCATAGAGACCGGGGGAGCGGTGCCGCGGGCCGGCCTTTGGGCACGGCTACCCGGGCTGTGGGCACGGCTACCCGGGCTGTGGGCACGGCTGTCCGGCCTGTGGGCATCGCTCCCCGGGGTGTGGGTACGGCTGCCCGGGCTGTGGGCACCGCTCCTCGGGCTGTGGGCACGGCTGCCCGAGTGTGGGCACGGCTGCCCGGGCTGTGGGCACCTCTCCTCGTGTTGTGGGCACCTCTCTCCGGGCTGCGGGCATCTCTCCCCGGGCTGGCCGGGGTGCGGGCACCTCTCTCCGGGGTGCGGGCACCTCTCCCCGGGGTGCGGGCACCTCTCCCCGGGGTGCGGGCACCTCTCTCCGGGGTGCGGGCACCTCTCCCCGGGGTGCGGGCACCTCTCTCCGGGCTGGCCGGGCTGCGGGCACCTCTCCCCGGGCTGCGGGCACCTCTCTCCGGGGTGCGGCACGGCTCCTGGCCGGGGTGCGGGCACCTCTCCCCGGGGTGCGGGCACCTCTCCCCGGGGTGCGGCACCGCTCCTGGCCGGGCTCCCCGTGGCTGTCCCGGGCGGGTTCCCCGCGTGGCTCCGCTCCCCGGGCGGCGGGACCGGCTGCTCCAGCGCCCGCCGCCGACACTGACAGGAAATATGCCATGACCAAGACTGGACGAAACGTACATGCCGAGAAAAGCCACATTTCCAACACGATGAAATTTTTGCCGATGTTATTTCCCCGAGCGTGTCCGCCGGGGCGCGGAGCCGCCGCCGCCCTCAGAGGATGGCGCAGGAGGCGCAGCACGGCTCGTCCCCGTTGGGCTGCGCCGCGTAGTTCATCTGCCTGACGATCTCGGCGAAGAGCTCGTCCACCGAGGCTTTGTTTTTGGCCGAGGTCTCCATGAAGGGGCAGCTCCACTCCTCGGCCAGCGCTTTGCCCTCCCCGAAGGAGACCTCGCGCTCGCCCTCCAGGTCCACCTTGTTGCCCACCAGGATCATGGGCACCCGCTCGTACCTCTTGACGCGGATGATCTGGTCCCGCATGGGTTTGATGTCCTGGAAGCTCTGCTGGTTCACCAGGCTGTACACCAGGATGAAGCCCTGCCCGTTCTTGATGTAGAGGTCCCGCATGGAGGCGAACTGCTCGGTGCCCGCCGTGTCCAGGATCTCCAGCACGGACGGGGACGAGTCCACCTCGATCTCCTTGCGGTAGAAGTCCTCGATGGTGGGGTCATACTTCTCGATGAAGGAGCCGGTCACGAACTGCACGGTGAGGGCGGACTTGCCCACGCCGCCCGAGCCCAGTACCACCACCTTGTACTCCCGCATGGCTCCCGCCTCCCTCCGCCGCCTCCCGCTCGGGGCTGCCGCGGCGGGCGGGGACGGGGCGGAGGGAGGGAGGGGACGAGGGACGGCCCCGCGCCGGGGCGGGGAAGCGGCGGCCGCGCCTCGCGGAGCGCACCGGGACAGCCCCGGCGCCGGGCAGCGCCCAGGAGGAGGAGGAGGAGGGAAGAGATGAGGAGGGGAGGGACGGAGGGAAGGACAGAGGGCGGCAGCACTGCCGTTACCGGCCCCGGCTCGGCGGCGGCGGGACGGCACTGCCGCGGCCCATGGCGGCTGGCCCCGGCCCCATTGGCTGCGGCGCGCGGCACGTCCCCTCCCATTGGCT
>NW_026624673.1:1194-7492 GCF_030028575.1 Malurus melanocephalus | reverse complement strand
TCTGCCACCCACATAACCTCACCTTGTGACATTCAGGGTATTCCCAGCACGCTGCAGCTCTTGGAGACACCCAAAGAGACCTCTGAGCACTTACAGCCGCTTGTTCCGTGAGTCCTCTCTCGATGGCAGCTCAGCCCAGCCAGATGATGGCTTTGGAAACTAAATAACCGAGCTCCCCTGGAAGCTTCTAAGCCATTTCTCTGGGACAGAGA
This sequence comes from Malurus melanocephalus, assembly GCF_030028575.1. Taxonomy (NCBI): domain Eukaryota; kingdom Metazoa; phylum Chordata; class Aves; order Passeriformes; family Maluridae; genus Malurus; species Malurus melanocephalus. Next base: position 7,280 of record NW_026624673.1, on the reverse strand, counting down.
TACCACATCACCCACCATGGTATGAGCCAGCCAAAATCAGTCACCTGCCAGCAAGGGCTGGCAAAGTTCTCTTCAAAACCAGCTGTAACCGTTGCTGAAAGGTCACAGTGTCACTGCAGAAATATTTTATTTTCTTGTTTTGGGTATGATGTGGGCTTGCTCACCTTCATTCCCTCTGTAGTAAACTCACACCTGGATTATTTATGTTACACTTTCTYCCAACATGCCAGTAGCCAAGACCAGACTATAATGTGGGTTTAAATCCTATCTATTTAATCCCAAGTCACTGCTGGACTGTGGTGTGGGTTGTTTTCTTTCAGTAACAGAATAAAATTACTCTCCATTTTTTAATTCCACACTATGCTATTAATTGCTGCTGTTTCTGGAGAAGGAAATGTATCGTGTTCAAAGTAACGAATGATCTTTATGCTGTTGAGTTTAAATATGGAATATGATTTCTCAAGTCCCAGTGCCCTACTATATATATTAATTTAATCTCTCGTTACCAGCCAGCTCTAGGTAATTAGTCTGCAGTGCAAGGAATCTGTGGGAAGTAACTGAAAGAATCAAGTCTGGTTTTCTCAGAAATGCATCCTGGTGCATGGCTAGAGACCACTGAGGGGTCTGTGGGTTGGGCAGTCTGAAAGTCCATGGCTGAGGGTTTAGGCACTGGAGTTTAGAAAATGATGGGAGGATTCAGTGCATAATATTTGAATTATGAAGCGTGTATTAAATTGGGTGGTTGTGCTTCATGAATGGTAATGGTTCAGATTTTCAGGAAAAAATTAATATTGTCCCRAAACAAGCTGTGGTTGGGGAACATGAAAGCATGACAATGCAGCAGGGGCTCGGCAAAATATAATCATCAGAGGTGGTTGTATTAATTTGATTTTCAAAACGATCAAACATATTTAAAAAAACATTTTTAGGATGATTTGATGCTATCTTAAAAATGCCAAATAAAAATCATCTAAAAAGCATTAATTTGGTTACTAAGCAGTTCACCAGACAATATTTGCATATATAAGCAGCTTTTACTGTGCTGAGTAACCCTGCTTGTTCAGTAGAACTGCTCATACGAGCTGAGGTTATTTCTGTGCAGTTAGAGTGAGACATGGGCTGCTGCTGCTCTTAGAGTTTGTCTGGGTGAGTAAAGCAGTGGTGTTGGGTGGGATTTTCAATGTATTGTACTTATTACAGGCAAAGATTAAACAAGGGTRGTTGAGATCAGTAACAGATGCAATATCTACAGTTTGAATACCCTGAAAGTTTGTCCGTGTCTGGTGACGAGATTTAGGGCTATAAAAAGCCATAAAACCTTCCTGGTGTTCCTGAAGGCACCTTCTAACCAGCCATAAAAACTTCCTGGTGTTACTGGAGGCACCTTCTAACCAGCCATAAAACCTTCCTGGTGTTACTGGAGGCACCTTCTAACCAGCCATAAAAACTTCCTGGTGTTCCTTCTAACCAGCTCTTCTGGTGATCCTGGAAGGTGCAAGGCCACACTCAGAGCTTGGGATCAGTGTCAGCAAAGGGATGTGTGCTCCTGACACCTGACAGAGTCCCACCAAGCTGATTTAGAAAGAGATTTTACAGAAAAGCTGTGCAGTACCTGAGGAACAGAAAATGCTGTGGGAGTGGGCTGAGTTCGAGGTACATCCTGCACAGTGCTTGCTGCTGCATCTCAGARGGCCCGAGCTCTGGAAATGAAACTGAGCTGCAGTCTGGGAAATGTGAGGATCTGAGTTAAAAAGGCACTTGGAAAACATGCTCAGATTTGGGTGAGAGAATGTGCCTGTCTGAAATCTAAAGCTGCAGCTCTTGGGCAGAAGAGCTGCTTGCCTTCAGTCAGAATTTCTCTGCCTCTGTTAGTGACTGCACATTGAAATAAGGTTTATTAATATGTGGGGAGTTCTTGTGTCTGTGAAAGAGACTTCTGAGATCACACTGCTCTGCCAGGTACCAGCCAGGCAGGATGATAATTGAATTTTAAGGCTACAAATCATACTAAATGTTGTATTTTCATTTCTGAGTGCTGCTGCTGAGAAAATCCCAAAGGGAAGTCCCGGGCTAAGGATGCTGCACATCATTTCATTCCTAAGATGGCAATGTTCCCTGGGTACAACAGACATACCTTAGCACTCACTTCAGATTAATGACTTGGCTGGCTCATGGTCCAACATAAACCAGTTAAACTGAGAAGATTCAAATCATTTGGGGAAGAGCTGCTGTTCTGTCCCTCTCATGCTGTCAGTATGTGACACGAATGTCAGTCATAAACCTGAAGGTAAAGGGAGAATGATTACCAAGGGAAACTAAGAAGGTGAAATAATCTCAGGGTTCAAAGAATAGAACTGCACCAAGTGTTTYCTGGCATTGAACAAATCTGGAGAAATTTTTCAATGTTTACTCATTTTGCATGTATGAAATCGAGCAAGATTTCGGGGCCTGAATTAGTTTTTAGTGCAGTGGTGTACAAAGAAGTCTTTATTTTGGATTTGCCAGCAGGATGATTTAGGTTTCTTTGGAGAAGTTGAGGAAGGAGAAGATGACTAAAATAACCTGGCATCCAACAGTATTTAAATGTAATATTTCACTTATCTGCACCTTGATTCACCCTCGATAATTCCATATGTGAATACTTACCTGCAACAAGACTGCCTAATGTAATGCGTGTTTATCTTAATCCAGTGGCATTAGCAATTCTCATTCCAGAATCAGGATGTGCTCATACASAGTAAAATGATCCAGTCAGCCAGGGTAATTCCACGGGCTGTTTCAGGTTTATTCCAGGTTTATTCCAGGTGAGCTGTTGTGTCTGAGCCCAGACAGGGGAGGGAGAGGAGCTGCTGTCAGGGTGACTCAGGCCAGGCTTTGGGCTGAGCTGAGCTGAGCTGGCTCCTGCCCTGACTCACCCTGGAGCAGCTCTGTCCTGCCTCCAGCACTTCCTGAGTTGAGCTGGGCTCTGCAGAGTCACCCAGTCCTGCCCAGCTCTGTGCCTGGCTCAGGGAAGGGCAGCCCCGCTGGGACTTTCCTCTGCCAAAAGATCCTCAAATGCAAAATACCACTTTCATTTTCTGAAGAAATAATCACAGCTGCTGGTGGGTGTAAATAAAGTATAAAAAAAAAGCAAAAGAGAGAAAAAAGTGACACACATACACACATCTAGAGAATAAAGTGTACGTTATTTCCATCAGAAGTCCTGCCAGAGATCTTACCACTGTTGYTAAAGTAGCCTGTGCTGCCAGAGCTTATCAGATATCATCTCCCTTGAATTGGTGTCTTAATGCCACTTTATTTTTCTTTTTAAAGAATGTATTCCATGGCATGTTTCTATCCCACGCCTAGATGTGATGTTTATAGTCAAAATATGCATAGTTGTCAAAGTTCAGCTCTATTTCTGTGTTCATTATTTGTCAGCTCCCTTCCATTTACCCCAGGAGCAGAATACCTGAAAGGTTACGGGTTTAGGTAAGCACACAGAATAGGGAGAGCACTTATCTGTTCCTCTGTGCAGCACTCTGCTGGTGTGTAGGTGTGGTGAAACAACTTTTGGAACCATAAATGTAATCTTGATAGCACTTGCATGGAACCCGTCCTATTGTATGGTAATGRAACTGGTGTAATCAGCCTGCAGCGAAACCGGTGACTAATTCAAAAAGCAAACTTCCTGTCTGCAGCAAAGCCCTTGTGTAGAAAAATGCCTTTTGCTGGCTGCCCCTGGCACTGTCACACTGCAGCTCTGCTGCTGGGAGTGCTCAGAGCAGCGCTGAGATGTCACCTGGGCTTTGCACTCCTGCATTTCTTGAATTCCTCGCTCTCCTGACCAGGAGTGAAGGCTTTTCCTATGGTCTCCTGTCAGGACAGGGAGGAAGGAGTGCTCTCAGCTGGGATCTGTGAGGGTGAGGTGGGACAGTTCCAGAGGCCCCAAAGGAGCAGCAGTTGGGTGGATTGATGGATTTTCCTCCGTGAGGAAATGGAACAATGAGCCTTTGGTCTCGGGCTGGTGGGGTCAAACTGTGCTCGGGAGGATTGGGAGGCAGTGAGGTCTGGGGAATTTTCCCAMTCCTCAGTCAGCTGAGAAGGATAGCAAAGACCAGATTTTGGGAAGGATGGCATGGGTTCAGCTCTGAGATGTGGGCTGTGCTGTATATTGTGCACAGAATGGCTCCTGCAGCACCCAGCAGAGATSTGCTGCTTCTGGGGCCTTGAAAGCATTCAGGTGTAAACATTGATCATTCTTTAAATGTCTGTAGACTGGTAYTTGAGCATTTTAAAGTAATTTGGGGATAAACGTATCAACAAGGGAGATAAGGACCTTTTGGGACCCATGTTAGGCTCAGTCTGGTATCAGTTGTTTTCAGCCTCAATAGGTTCCAAATCTCTTGCAGTCCTTTAACACAAAGCCATGTTTTCTGATGGTTTCACAAGGGCTGCTGCTGTTTCTGCCTGGTCAAGGCTGAAGGGATCTTTGTGACTGACCACTGATTGTGTCACCAGCCTAAGGACTCTTTGATCTTGCAGGCCTTCAGCTGCTGGGCCAGATTAAGGTGAAGGTGGGAGCAAAGTGAGCCTTGTGACACAGAGCCCTGCAGATAACCCCACCCCACCCTGCTGCGGGCACCACTGACAGATGAGCTCTGGGGATGAGCAGATAACACACAGTGATGCTGAGAGCCCCTGATCTGYGAGCCACCTTCGATATTGTCAGCAGGGCACTCAGGAATGCTGCTGGAACCCAGGAGGAGTTCCATATTGTCAGCAGGACAGTCAGGAATGCTGCTGGGACCCAGGATAAGTTTGATATTGTCAGACAGGTCCCACAAGCTGAGTGGATTGTGACTGACCTGGCAACCATGGCCAAAGGGAAGCAGATCAGTGTGGAATCAGGAGCTGATCCACAACAACTGGGGAAGAAAACACAAGTTACTTTATTTACAGTAAGCGTATTTCCCAGGACAGAGTTGAATTCAACTTGTTTGTCTCACTTGCCAACAGCCAACAAGATCCCTGATCCCAGGACCTGTTCCAATTGATGCTGCTGTTCATTTCATTCTTGGCTGCTCAAGCAGAGATGGACTTTGAGGCTTTCTCAGTATCACTGAGACAGATGTGGCATTTTAACACTGTCAGCAACACAAAATGTCAGGATGGTCAGCGTTTCTGTTTTCCTCCTTGAAGGATTTTTGCCTGGATTTCCCCCAGCAGCAAAGCCTGCAGGCTGCTTCCCCTGTCAGCAGATCCTTTCTGGGTAATGGTGAACTAAAGTTAAAACTCGATGCACCGTCACAGATGGCATCCAGGCACAAATGTCTGTCAGAAACCAGTTTATCAAAATCACTGAAAATTCTAATTCTGTTCTCCAGGGTGCTGACAGCAAACTTGATAGCATCAGCAAATTGTGGGTTTGCACTCTGGTTTTCAAGGCATTAATACAAATACAAACCATAGTACAAAGCTCTGGTATGTCTTCCAGTTTCATGGCAAGCTATTGACACATCAGAAGTTTTAAAACAAGTTGTTTATCTTCTAGGTGCTTTCCCAGCCTGTTTAATGAAGCGCTGCAGTGTTCAGCCAGGTTTGTGGGCACTGGGGTGACTGACTAATGCAAACAGATACCTACGAGTCGGGTTTGATTTCAGTGTTAACAAGTGCCTTGGAACCTGTCTGTGCTCAGTAAACAACATATTTCATCGTTTATATCAGATTGAATCCTTCTGCAAATATAAACAAATACATTCATGGAACAAGGCAGTAAAYTCTGTGGCACTGCTGCAGTGACTGATCAATTAAACTGATCAATCTGATCAATCTTTTTATTGTTGACTGTTTAAATCAAAGCACCCARCTCTGTAGTGCATAGCACCTACAGCAGGAACAGTGTGGGGTCTGCACAGCCAGAGAAGTGTTTGGAAAAGCTTTGGAATTCATGATTGCTGGGATCTGGAAGGAATGTGCCAGTTCCCTGTGYCATGAGCTCAGTCTGCAGTGTCATTGTTTAAATAATGGTTTTAAAGCTGCCGTTAGTTCCCTGCTGACAGACCCTGCACGAACAGGCTCCGGGGCTGACCGGGGAGGGTCTCTGT
>NW_026624673.1:0-838 GCF_030028575.1 Malurus melanocephalus | reverse complement strand
TGTTACAGCCGCTGGTGAGCGTGCCCGTGCTCTGGATGCCCGTGCTCTGGATGTCCGTGCTGAGGATGTCCGTACTCTGCTCTGGATGGCACCGGCTGTGAAAAGGAGGAAAAGTCACCTGGAGCATTAAAAACCCAACCGGTGCTGCTGCCTCTACCTTGTGGCTGTACCAGCAGTCTGCAAACAGACAGCCTGTGCTCTTACTACAGTTCTTTCACTTTTAAAATAGCACACTGGTAGCAAAAGTACAATTTCAAAGTAAAGTGTGGTGTAGATAAAGACCAAGCCACCGTTCCCACTCCTACTTACCGTATGGAGAAGCCACTGACTGTTACAGCTCTGCCAGTAACTGAGCTCACAGCACAATGAAACTCTGTAAATAGTATTTAAGGGTTGACAGTATTTAAACATTTAACTCACCGAGCCTGGCATGAGTACACTTTCTCGGCATTAGGAAATCTATTGCTTAATTAATGTTTTATGGCACTTTGCATATATAAAGCACTATACATGAATGCTGAGTATGATTCAGTTGTCAGTATCTGAACATGAATTACATTTCACACAGGGTTGGGGAGAAGGAATTCCATAACATTAGGCAAAATGGCTTATGCATTCCCAGTAATTTTACATAAAATCTATTCATAGTGCCCATTGACTGGAAACAATATATGGGATTCTTTTAGTTGAACTACTTAATTCAGCAGATAACCACTGCTGCTTCATAGTTCACGGATGAGAATGTGAGGGAGCAGCTGAGGCATCCAGTTGAATTCGATTAATGACAAAGGAATGTTTCAGAGGACAGAGGGGACACTGTCCACTGTGCCCACAGCAC
>NW_026624672.1:23279-35245 GCF_030028575.1 Malurus melanocephalus | reverse complement strand
TTTTAAGGTCAAAGGAGTCACTGATATGACTCAGTTATGGGGCTTTTATAGCCCTTTTTAGGGCCAAAAGATGATGCATTTACCTGCAAATGACCCTTTGTTCTGAAAGCAAATCTTCCCTTCAGCTCTTGGCAGTTGAATTTGTGTTCATTGACAGCACATGTCTCATCTCCAATATTCTGATTTATTTTTACATTTGTTACCTGATACCAAATAACTTTCTGGCTTTTTTTTTTTTTTTTTTTTTTTTTTTTTTTAATAGTGGACAATAGCAAAATATGCTCCTTTTTTTTTTTTTTTTAATAGTGGACAATAGCAAAATATGCTCCAAGATTTAATGGCTTTCAGCAGCAAGACTCCCAGGAGCTTCTGGCTTTTCTTCTGGATGGGCTTCATGAGGATTTAAACAGAGTTCATGATAAGCCATATGTTGAACTGAAGGACAGTGATGGTCGGCCAGACTGGGAAGTAGCAGCAGAGGTAGAGCTTCAAATCTTTGGTTTTGTGGTTTTTTTTTTAATTTCCTAATAAATTTTAATTTTTTTTGTGTTTTTTTTTTAAAATTTCCTAATAGTACTTATAGTTTTATTTTTTGTTAAATTGTTGATGAGGCTGCCTGTGGCAAGACTTTTAGGATTGAACCACCTTGATCTTGTCAGAGCTGTGATTTACAGAGACAATTCTACCTTTGAGCTGAAAATTAATTTTAATTATTGTAATAAAATTATGAAGATGATACTTCAAACTATTTTGAACAACTCCTCAAAATCCTGGAGTACCAAAATATTTCAAGATACCTGATAATCCCCTCAGAAATATTTTAAATGGTTGATTATTGTATTAATTCAGCTCTTGTAATTAAATATTTCCTGTTTACTAGAAATCAGTAAATAACTTGTGGAAATAATTTGACTCCCATAAAACATTGGAGACCAAGGAAGTGGCCTTCAGTTTCTAACTTTGTTTTGATTTTTTTGTGTTTCATTTCAGGCCTGGGAAAACCATCTGAGAAGGAACAGATCCATCGTTGTGGATTTATTTCAYGGGCAGCTGAAGTCACAAGTGAAATGTAAAACTTGTGGCCATATAAGTGTTAGGTTTGACCCTTTYAATTTTTTATCCTTGCCTTTGCCAATGGACAGCTACATGCACCTAGAAATTACAGGTGAGTGGTGTAAACTTGGTATTCCTAAAACCAAATTTGTATAAGTGGAACAGCTGTAAAAAATCAAATTTTGTATTGTTATTTACCAAGAATAATTCAGTCATTTTAATATAAAAGAGTACAAGAATTTCAAGATAAAACCTTTAAAAACTGAACATGCATAGCCCATTTTGAGCCTTAATTAAAGKATTTAATCCAGAAAGGTGTAAAATGGAAATTTTGAGGACTTTCCTTCTGTTCTCTCTCTTGTGGAGGTTGTCCTAAATCTGCCCAGAGAAAAAATCAGGGCTGGGGGAAAAATACAAAACAGGTCATGAACTGTGCTCTTAGGGATTGCTGGAAAAGAGGCAGAAGAAAAGATTATGAAAAAATGAAACAAATTTGGAAACCATTTTCTTGCCTGTGCAGCAAGAGATTTCCCGACATTGTGCCATTGCTGCAGACCTTGAAAATTGACTGGGAAAATAAAACAAATCATCCATTCAAATGGGGGGTGTAAAATATTTTCCAATAAGTGAGGAGCTGTAATGTATTATTGCCATGAAAACTCGCTGACCAATGTGCTTCTGTCCCCCTTTAAAGTAATTAAATTAGATGGTACCACTCCTGTTCGATATGGGCTGAGGCTGAACATGGATGAGAAGTACACAGGCTTGAAAAAACAGCTGAGTGAACTCTGTGGCCTCAAACCAGAGCAGATTCTGCTTGCAGAGGTGCATAGCTCCAATATAAAGGTAAAAAAAAAAAGAAAATTAATCATTGCTGCAATATGCTTTGGGTATTTTTGCTGCTTCTTCATTATTTTTAACATTAGAGTTTTGCTTACAAGAGCTGTGAAATAATTTAACTAAAAGTATGATGAAAAAAGCTTAGTTATCTCTCTAAATGAACTTTTATTTTGCTTTCAAACAGTGATTTGGCTTGCTGTAAATTGATTAAAATTGATTGCTAATGATATTTTTAGAAAAAAAATCACCTTGAGGTAATAAATCTCAATTTTTAATTTGAGTTTAAACAGTGTCAAGGCATCAGGGGCATAAATAATGACTGGCTGAGTTCTCTACAGTGTGTTTCCATGTAGATATTCCAGGTACTGATATTTCCAGATAGATTTTTTTTTTTTTGCTATAGATTAAAAGTGCTTGAACCAAGTGCTCTTGGTGTTTATAGAGAACCACTGATAATTCCTGCACAGGGTTTGGGTTACTCTGTTCCTGTGGAAGGGTGGGAGGGAGAAAGGAGCTTCTAAATGCAATTTTCAGGAAAACAGAACATTTTGGAAAGATAAAGGTGCTGAGCAGCTTTTCTGCTCTCCTGCAGAACTTCCCCCAGGACAACCAGAAGGTTCGGCTGTCTGTGAGCGGCTTCCTGTGTGCATTTGAGATCCCCATCCCCGGCTCCCCCAGCTCAGCATCCAGCCCTGTGCAGACAGGTGAGAGAAAATCAGCTTCCCCTGCTTGTTGGAACTGCAGAGAGCTCAGAAATTCAGGACAAAACTCGTTAAGTGAGGATTAAAGAAAGGACAAGTGAGGGTTGTGCTCGGCGTCCACCAGGAATGGAAAAGATAAAAGTTTGGGATCATTGATAATTTAATGATGGGTGATAATTTCATTGTGTGCCTGCAGAGATCTCAACGGGGCCATCAGCCAATGGAGCTGCCACCATCCTGATGAATGGGGATGTGTCCAAGCCCAGCCTCATTGCCAACGGGATGCCAAACACGGTGGTGCCCAGCTGGACCCTCAAYGGCCACGTGCCCTCGCTGGGGGACAGCCCCTGCACAGGCTACATCATTGCAGTCCACAGGAAAATGGTCAGTGGGATGCACCCTCATCCACACTTTGTGCCACACACTTGCAAAAAAAAAGGATTTTTTAAATCCATTTGATAACAGTACACATTTATGTTTGATATGGTCAAATAACCTCACTGTAACATCGTCAAATAGAGCTTTTTCAGTCAGTGATCCAAATTTGCAGCATTTAATATTGGAAGCATGGTTTTAATTGGAACAGTAGTTGGAAGGGTTTTAATTGGAAGAGTATTTTTAATACAATTAATGATTAATTTTAATTGCCAAGGYCTGAAATAAGTCACTAGGCCAGCAATACAAGTGACTGTTGTAATGTGAGTTCATGCCCCTTTACAACTGACTCCTCCTTTTGCCTCCACAGATGAGGACAGAGCTGTATTTTCTTTCATCTCAGAAGAACCGTCCCAGTCTCTTTGGGATGCCATTGATTGTTCCCTGCACGGTTCACACCCGTAAAAAGGATCTCTATGATGCTGTGTGGATCCAGGTTTCCAGGCTGGCCAGCCCCCTCCCTCCTCAGGAAGCCAGTAACCATGCCCAGGACTGGTGAGTTGGGCACTCAGCCCTGCATTTGAGTTGCAAGCAAGTCTAAGGCACTGTATTGTAAGATTTCAAATTGTATTCATTTGATTTCTGGTAGTAATGGCAATAATTAAAATGAAATCCTTTTTAGTGCAGTTAAATGTAGCTGCACTTAAAGGTTGGTTTTGTTCTCATCCGGTGATTGATGATTATTTATATCTGACAAATTTAAGCCACAGAAAGGCAGCTTTTAATAATTTATTATAACCAAAATTAGCATTTTAAGGGTTTTTTTTTTAAGTAATCATAACAAGCATGGGGCAGGAAGATAACTGCAGTGCTTGATGTTGTGTTCTCCTCTGTTTCAGTGATGACAGCATGGGGTATCAGTACCCCTTCACCCTCAGGGTAGTTCAGAAGGATGGAAATTCTTGTGCTTGGTGTCCCTGGTACAGGTAAATTGTCCTTTTCTCCATTTACAGCAGGGAATCACTCCAGCAGAAAGGTAATTTATGGTAATGGGTCTGTGGTACATTGCAGACATCACAGGTAATAGCAAACAAGAAGAATCTGCAATCGAATTTCACCAGAACTCTCTCCAGRCAGATTTGCACTGCAGCACAGCTTTTATGACGTGCAGAGCTGGAAGTTCTGCTGCCACAGAAACTTGAAATTAAGAGAGAAAGGATACTGTCCAAACCCTGTTAACCCCTTACAAGATTCTATGTGCAGCCTTGTTTATCCACAGACTTGGGTGGAGRTTCACACAAAAACAAATTTTTAGATATCAGTCTTTTAGTACCTATTTGAGTTCCTGTGCTGTTCAAGGGGTAAATTTTAAAATGGGCAAAAACCAAATTCACCCTGGAAGGATGCTTGGAATTTAGGTATTCAGGCTGTAAACTATTTTTTTTTAAATGTGTTTTATAGCTCTTAGAATTGTCATAGTGGAAATTACTTGTGGAGACAGAACAGTGAAGTTTTTTTGGGTCACAGCTGGGTTTGGTCAGCCCTGGTTCAGGATGGAATGGAARGGACCTTAAAGATCATCCCATTCCAAGCCCCTTCCATGCCCATGGACCCCTTTCCTTGGATCATTTGCAGGCAGATGGTTGAGCTCACCCAGCTGCTTCCATTTCTCACTCTACTGAAGTTTTGCAGTGAAAATGCAAATAACCCCGAGCATTGCTGTGTAAAAATGTCTCACACTGAGGGTGAGGCCTGGAGCTTGGAGGGTGCAGCTGTTACCAAACAAGGAGGAGAACTGAGTTCATGCCCAAGTGATTGGAGCTTTTTCTGACCACATCCACCTCTGTGTGCAGGTTCTGCCGTGGCTGTAAAATTGAGTGCTCAGAGGACAGAGCCTGTGTGGGCAACGCCTACATCGCCGTGGACTGGGACCCCACCGCACTGCATCTGCGCTACCAGACCTCACAGGAGAGGGTAAAACACCACAGAGCCCTCTGAAACACCTYCCATTCCATTTTTATTTATTTCATCCTTTTATATTTATTTATTTATTGTGGCCATTTTCTGTTAAACCAATGATAGAGCAGAATATTCTGGGTAAATCGATGTCTCGATGTCAGACCTCTTACGTGGTCTAATGGCGTGGAAGGGAAGCTTTTAAAGAACCACAGCAGTGCATTTGCTGTCTGTTGTGAGCTGCTTTTAAGCTAGCCAAAATATGTAATAATAAATGACAAAATATTTTAATTGGATAAATTTTCTATAACTATTTTCTATAACTATTATAATTTTCTATAACTATTTTCTGTAAACAGCTATGCATATGAATAAACCTTTTTCCTCACTGAGTCAACAAAATACTTACAGGTAACAACAAAATACCTTAAAGGTCAGCCTGTAGCTGGATTAATCTGGAACAACTGGTCTAATTTATGAGCTGAATCTATAAAGTTGTGCTTTATGGATAATTTATAAGCAGAGCCCMAGAATAAGGACAGTGAATGATTTTATCTGCCTCTTCATAACAAAAATGAAATAAAATGAAAGGAAATAAAATTTCTGCTAAAATTTGGAACATCTCATATTTATCTTTAATTCTGAAGAACCCTGTGTAGTTATTTGTGTGGGACTGTGAGGAGAGCCCTCTTCAGAGAGATGTGTGTGCAGTTCCAAGTCAGAGCCAGCTTTGTCTCCCTCCAGATTGTGGAAGAGCACGAGAGCGTTGAGCAGAGCCGCCGAGCCCAGGCAGAGCCCATCAACCTGGACAGCTGCCTGAGAGCCTTCACCAGTGAGGAGGAGCTGGGAGAGGATGAGATGTACTACTGCTCCAAGTGCAAAACTCACTGTCTGGCCACCAAAAAATTGGATCTCTGGAGACTTCCCCCTATTTTGGTACGTGCTCGTGTGATTTTCCTCCTCAGCAGCAAACCCAAAGCACATCGTTCCCAAATCTCACGTTGTCTTGCTCTGAATAAGATTTGTTTTGTTCACACTCTCAGGAGGGGCACTGGCTTTGTTGGCATTGTGCAGGCAAATAAAACAAACCTCAAATTCTTGTGAGTGCTTTTAGCTGCTCCCTGGCGGGAGTGGTGGTGGTTGGTGCTCGGTGTCAGCTGCTCTGACACAGCTCATGCTCGGAGGAGCTTCCCAGTGACACCATTAACACCATCTCTCCTCTGCATTTCTTATTTTTCCTATTTGGTGGCTTATTCAAAACAGATCACTTAATTGAAGCAACCTTTTCCACCATTTCCACATGAAAATATCAGTTTCATATTTTAGCAGCTCGATGCCAAAATCCAAACTGCCACACAGAGCGTCGTGACTGGTTTTATTAGCATACAACAAAATGTGTGTGTTTTGTGAAAAATTTCCCTTTAAACAGTGAAATTACTCACTGGGATGTCACTGTCCTCCTTCAATTTTCTCCACCATGTTTCTCTTCAGATCATTCACTTGAAAAGGTTCCAGTTCGTTAACGGCCGCTGGATAAAATCCCAGAAAATCGTSAAATTTCCCAGAGAAAATTTTGACCCAAGTGCCTTTTTGGTACAAAGGGATCCRAGTCATTTCCAAAGGAAGCAGCTCACCCTGCAGGTTGAGAGCCTTCCTGAAGCACGGACTGGCCAAGGGGACAGCAGGAAAACAGATCTGCACATCACTGGCACACCGGGAGAAGGGGACACGCTCAACAGGAGTCCATCCTCCCTGAACACTGCTGTCCTGAATAATGTCAAAGGTAGGCAATCACAGGGGAAAATTCCACCCCATGGAGGGGGAAATGTTATTATGTGCAATATTTTAATGTTTGGAGTTCTTTTTTTTTTTTTGCTGAAGAGGTGTGCTTACTTTGAAACATTTTTCAGTGAAGCTTTACCATAAAAATGAAAGAAAAATTAAAAAGTTGCTCAGTGACAGCAGATACTGGGATTTGGGTGAGTGGGCTGGGATAAGAGTGAGGGATGTGCTCCTTCATGAAAGACTTAAATTCATTAACTAATAAAAGAATTAAATTCTACTTTCTGGATGTATGGATGTGTGTGCACAATGATATGTTTTTATTTCTATGTATTACTCATCAGCTGCAGTGAAATAATGGGGTTTAATGTTTAGGTTTTTTTTAAGAAATCACTTTTTAGAAAGAAATCCACCCTATGTTTGAGCCTATTTTAATAATCTGTGTGTTTTCTGTCCTAGCATCTCCATCCTTGGGGAGGAAAAGTGGAACCAGCTGCCCTTCAAGTAAAAACAGCAGCCCCAACAGCAGCCCAAGGACTTTGGGGAGAGCCAAAGGGCGCCTGCGGCTGCCCCAACTGGGCAAAACCAAACTGTCCAACAGCAAGGAGAACCTGGATGCCAACAGGGAGAACGGCASCGAGCAGGAGCAGGGGGATGCTCTGACCAAAGGACAGGTTTTGGGGGGCAGCCAGAGCGAGCTGTACCCCAGCCAGGATGGCGAGGGGGCTCTGGCCAATGGATTCCTGTGGGAGCAGAGCTCGCTCAGCAACGGCGGCGTCAACGGCCAGGGGGACACCCAGAGCGAGGACGACGGCGCCGACGACCAAAGAGACGACGTCTGCGTCAACCCCATCTACAACCTTTATGCAATCTCGGTAGGTGGCTGCTCCCTGCTCCCTCCTCCTGGGGCTCTGTGCTGACCAAAGGCCTTGGTGGGGTTGGTGCCAGAGACAGGGGGCTGTAGGGAAGGAGGGCAAACATCAGCGCGGTGAATTCACCGTCAAACCGAGGATGAACAGTCCCTGCTGCGTTGTTCTCCTAAAGTCAGGCAGCTCCAGCTCTCTCCATTGTCGTGAGCCATTGTCATTCACAGATAATGAACTTGGCAATTGTTTATTGATGTTTGATCTTGAGTTTCTTYTCCTTTCCTTCAGTGCCATTCAGGAATTATGGGAGGGGGTCATTACGTCACTTATGCCAAAAACCCGAACAACAAGTGGTACTGCTACAATGACAGCAGCTGTAAGGTAAAGCACTGCTTTTTCTCATTATTTCATGTAATTATTCTAATTACTTCTAATAATTTTGCCTTGGTTATGCTGGGCTAAAGAAATTTTGAATCAGAAATTCTAGCTGAAGAAATTTTAGGATCACAGAATGGTTTGGGGTGCAAGGGACCCAAATCTCATCTCATTCCATTCCTCTGCTATGGCCAGGGACACCTTCTACTGAATCAAACATCAGACAAATATGAAAATTATTCATTTAAACTGTACCTGAGATACAGTTGCTTTTTCCAAGGTAACATCTGTTCATCAGCTGCCCCCAGGGTTAAAGAAAGATGGTTATTTTGTACAAATATGGCAAAATGATGGACAATGGAAAGCCAGGAATGCATTTCCATGATGGCAGCAGTTTGGATGCAATTAGGGAATACCTAGCTCTGACACTTCGGAGTATTTGCGTTCATCACTATAAAACTAATGTAATTAATGGAGCCAGATAACRAAGCGGGGAGACAGAAAATGGAATTCCTTGTGTTTCAGACAGTTAAAAATACACTTTTTGGGGCAGTAGCATGTGTTTGAAGTTCAGTGGCACTAACACAATGATCCCATCGCGTTTTTCTCCCCGTGCCAGGAGTTGCACCCGGATGAGATCGACACGGACTCTGCCTACATTCTGTTCTACGAGCAGCAGGGGGTGGACTATGCCCAGTTCCTGCCCAARATCGATGGCAAGAAGATGGCAGACACGAGCAGCATGGACGAGGACTTCGAGTCCGACTACAAAAAGTACTGCGTGCTGCAGTGAGCCTGGGCTGCCAGGGACTGCTGGGACAAGGGAGGGATTGCCCTTGGGGAAGGTGGGGCTGAGATAACRGAGTGGTTGTCGTTGTCCCCATGAGCTGAAAGCACAAAAAGAGCCCTGCTGAAGCAGTCGATATCCAGTAGTATCGTTTTGTTCTGTTTTCTCACTACACGCTCGAAACGTTGCCGATGTTGGACATCYGAGACTGCCACTGGCCTTTAAACCCGATGGTTTTGAGAAAAGCCAACCAGGACCAAAATAAGAGCTAAATTCAACAGTCCAAATAAGAGCTGAATGAAGTAGTGTAGAGTTTACCAACTGTTCTGACACCCCCCGAGGCTCTCGTTAGGTTTAAGGTAACGGGGAAAAACAATTTGTAGTGTTGTCTTTGGGCAACATGATATTGCTACCTCCTTTTTCCTGCAGTTTTATTGCATTTTATTGGCAAAACGGGGAAGGCAAGAGAAGGAAAAGTGCACAAATGGAAACAATTGTCATGGGGAAAAGAAGTTTCCAGTTTTGCCACCACTAATGTGTGTCAGTTGCTTTCTTTCTGTATGTTGGGAGCACAACCAAATCATCATTTGAGAAGAGATTTAATTTCTACACTTGAATGGTTTATTATATTTGTGTTTTCTCCACGTGTTGGCTGTGCGGATCAACATGTTTCAGGAATGGCTTTTCTGCCTGAAGAGYGCTGCCTCAAAACTTTTTTTGAGCTGCCTCGAGAAGAAACTTCAGGTTGGAGAGAGTAGTTGTGATTACACTCACGGTGTCTTAAAATGTGCACATTGCACAAAAAAAGTTCCCAGCTTTTGGAAGGAGAGATGCTTGAGCTTATGTTTCATGACTGGTGTTGCTTTTTAAATTTGCACTTTTGAAAACGCATCTGATTCAATTCAAACCCTCAGTTTGTTTTTTTTGTTTTGTTTTTTTTTTTTTTTGTTGTTGTTGTAAGGGCTCTGGAGTGAATGGCTGTGAATTTCCACTGTGTATTTCAAAGGAAGAAGCTGTGGCTGTCAGGTAGCTGTCGTAGCATTCATGGATGGAGGTTTTTTTTTTTTTATTATTGGTTTCCTAATTCAGTTTCTTGTTTTCAAAATTTGGTTGCCTTTTCAAATGATCTTTTTTTTTATGGTTACAACAGGTTATGCAAATTGTTGCAATTAAAGCAGACTTGCTTTCCATGCCCTTGCAACATGCTCTGAAATTCAAGGGGCTTCTTGCATGAGGGGAAGTGTGGCTGAGTCTTAGCAAAGACTGGAAAAAAAGAGGGTTGGTTTTTTTTTTTTTGAGCAGGCATTTCTTTCAACATTTTCAGTGTTCAATTGTTTGCATATCTGAATGAAGATAAAATTTTTCACACTTTAGGCCTTTTGTTCTTTGGCTGAATTTAAGCAGCTTATTAATTTTATCCTACATCATCTCCCCGGTTCTCTAGARTTTTGTACCTTCACTAACAAAACCGTTACTTCTGTGGTTCTCTGCAATTAATGTTTGGGTTCATTTTGGGGTGTTTGACAYGAATGCCAAACCTTCAGTGAGTTTCTCATTTCCAGGAGGATCTGGGGTTTATCCATTTCAGAAATGCTAGCAGCTGCTCTGGCTGCCTTTGCTCAGGCTGTGCCTCTTTGGGGACAGCAGATCTGGTCCAAAAAACCACTCTTGTCTTGCCTGCCAGGTGTTGCTCCTTATCCTCTATGGTMTTTTATCTTTAAAGTGGTCTGAACGTTGAGCCTAAAGAAAAGCAAACATGACTTGTGAATTTTTAGGTTAGAAGCTTTTTCAACACCCACTTGTCTACTCCTCCCTCCGCAAACTCCATGAAAAGTGAAAGATTTTCAACTGATTTACTTTAAAATGTTTTATTTAAGCAGGTAGCACAATCTACTAATGTTATTTGATCTTCTGTGTTTGTTACATTGGTTGTAATTAATTTTTTTAAATTAAATTAATTCAAGAATTAGTAGTAAATTTATTAAGTTAACTATTAACTACATTCACTTTGTAAATTATTGTATAAAACTTATTGACAATGCACTGACTTTAGAAAGATGTTAATGTACATAAATGCCTTGTAAATAAAATAGTGTTGATGTACTGGAATATGAGCTGTATTAAAACAAAGGTATTGGTAATTGTATATGGAGTGAACCTGTTTATCTGTAACTATATTATTCAAACAAATTAAATACTGTGGATGCAGATGAAGTGTCACTTCTTGTCAGATAATTTTTAATAACTCTTTTCCTGCTTTGAAGTGTCTGTGCTGCTTTCATGAAGCTTAAATGCCTTTGTCAGTCCCAAAGCCGAAGCGTGGGCGTTCATCCAGCAATTCTTCACAGCTTCTTCATTGTTTACCAAAGGTAAGCTGGGCATTTTACTGATGATAATAACAACATTTAATACTTGAAAACAATCCATTTGAGAGGGGAAGCAATCCCTCAGGCACAGGAAGGCTTTGCTGTGGTCTTTGGACAAGGATCTGCGGGTACCTGGTGTGCAGTGTCCCTGTACCACGTAGGCTGGGAGAGGAAAACCAGTCTGGGGCACTTCCTGTGGGCACCCAGGGACTGGGAGAGCCCCAGTGCACCCCAACCCTGTCCTGGCCAAGGGGGAAGTGAATCTGGGTGAGTTGGAAGCAGAGCAAAGTCTGCAGAGAGCCCATGGATGGAGCACGCATCACCGTGGTCCCAAAAGCACCGTGGTCGTGTTTGGCTGGAAATGAACCATTGKTCTGATTTGATGGTCCTTGAAGATGCTAAATGGGGATTTATCCAAGGATCAGCACGCAGCAGGATCCCCAGGGGTGATGGCAGAGAGTCTGTAGAGGTGATGGGATGGGAGCGCTGCTGCAGCACTGAGTGGTGACACTTTGTCATCACTGTCCCCTCCTCTGCCTGGGATCGATTCTCAGAATGATCAATGCCATTGGTACCAARTGTGGTCACCCCACGGTGTCATTGCAGTCACTTGGGCATTTTCAGTGCTGAAATGTAATTTCAGGATCAAGACTGTGGGCTGTAGTCGTTCCTAGTGTGAATTTTCCTCTGTTCAGGCTTTGAAAGTGCAGTTTAAAGATGAAAAGCTGTCATTACCAAGGATGTTCATCCGTGCTGTTGTCAGGGGTGAACTGACAGACAAACCCTGTCCTGGGACAGGAGGGACAGGAAGGACAGGACTCTGCAGGCCCTGCTGCTACAGAGCAGTGACCACTGTCCCCTTCCC
>NW_026624672.1:20070-22284 GCF_030028575.1 Malurus melanocephalus | reverse complement strand
TGTCCTGAGAACGTGCCGACCTCCAGGCACGGCCGCTGGCCCCGAGCCCAGAGCATCCACGCAGATATTAATTACATTAATTATACCTTTTGTTACCCTTTTTCCCTCAGGTCCAGTAAATTGAAGCAAGAAGTGAGTAAAATGCAGTCATCCATGCTTGCTGATTTATCGTTTCAGGAAAATAAAAACCTGTCAGGAGCTTGGGAGATTGTGCCTTTTGTTTGGGACAAGCCTCCGGCTTCCTCCATCGTGTGTAAAAGATTTCCTGTTTGTGAAAATGAAAAGCAGTGTTTGATAAGGTCCCTTCAGCAAAATGAGTCACAAAGGAGAAAATAGATTAAGGATGCTTCTAGATTTGGTAGAAGTTAAATTTCCCTGGGTGTTGTGAGCATAGAAAACCAAGGAGGCAAATTCAGGGCAAAATACATATTTTATTTATGTTTAGGGTCATTTCAGGCATTTCACGACTTAAACTCACCTTCTAACTTCCAATACAGCATTTAAAACTCATGCTGGGAGCACACAGAGGTGCCCAGGTGGGTCACAAGCTGCTTTGGGTGGTCACAGTTCATGCACTTCCCTCCTCTCCAAAAAAAAAATAAATAAACAGCAGCAGATGCTTCACAGCCTTTGTCAGAGTGTTTGTGTGAGCTGGCAGTGCAGGACTCCCTGTACTCTGATATTTTTTATCTCAGCGCTGCTGAAATTTTTTTTTTCAGCATGAGATTTTTATTGGGTGCAAAGTCCAAGTGAAGTGGCTGGGAGAGCTCTGCTGTGATGGCTGTTGTGTGAATTTTGGCAATGCTGTCTCCAGACTGCTGTGAACATTCTCAGTGTTGTTACTCAGCTCTGTGTGAGRTTAAAATCCTGTGTTTTCCCCAATCTTGAGCAAGGGAAGCACAGGGAGCTCCTGGGAGCCTTTCCAAGGTATTATTTTGCATAAAATTATTGAATCACAATTTCTTTCTGACTCTTCTCCAGCTTTTTATTCCCTCAAAGTATCTTGCAAAATATATTGTCTTTGCACCATGAGCTATCAATATAATTTGAGAGGTTTGGTCAAACTGAGAGGCTGAAGAAAGAAATTAAACCAACAAATAAATTGGAAAGGTTGTGGATTAGGTGCTACATTTGGAGTCACTGAAAAGGTTTGAGGAACAGGTTTAGCTAAGTCCTAATATCAGAGAGAAGTTTGTCCAGGAATTGCTGCAGCTCTGGAAAATCTGGTTTAAAATTTGCTGAAATGTGACACAAAAAGCAGAGTTTTCACTTCAATCTTCTGCATGTTTAGCATGCACTGCTTTAAAGATTAAAAACTGTGCCTTCACTTAATGCAGCGTTTTGTTGGTGAGAATATTTGTATTTCTTCTAAATCCAACCCCAATGGTGTTTGTGGTGTTTGGAGTGGGGACAGTGCAAGGAACAGGGTGAGGGTGGGGACATTGTGGGGCAGGTCTGTCCTCCAGGGGTTTCAGTGATGGGGTGACACACAGGGTGACACAGGGTGACAGGGTGACAAGGTGACAGCTGCAGAGCATGGCAGAGAGTGTGATTATTTTTTTTTTTTGGCTTGTCCAGAGAAGCTGTGGTTGCCCCTGGATCCCTGGCAGTGCCCAAGGCTGGGCTGGACAGGTCTTGGAGCATCCTGGGATGGTGAAAGGTGTCCTTCCCACGGATGAGATGATCCTTAAGATCCCTTCCAGCCCAACCCTTGGGATTCCAGGGAGGGAGGAAGAGCTCAGCAGTAAGACTGGATGGACACAGCCCATGTGATGCAGGCTTTGGGAACACCTGGTGGGAGCAGAAACGGGAATTGGGGTTGTGCTGGGACTCAGCTGGGTCCAGAGCAGCTCAGGAGTGCAGGGACAGGGTTGAGCTGCTGGAATTGAGGGACTGAAATGATGGCTCAGTGCTCAAGGGCTGTTCTGGGAGCAGAGCTGGGATTTGAGGATGTGCTGGGACTCAGCTGGGCCCAGAGCAGCCTGGGGATACAGGGACAGGGCTAAACTGCTGGAATTGAGGGATTTAAATGGTGGCTCGGTGCTCCAGGATTGTGCTGGGAGCAGAGCTGGGATTTGGGGATGTGCTGATCCTCCTCAGCTCCAGGACAGGGCTGAACTGCTGGAATTGGGGGATGGAAATGGTGGCTCAGCACTCGAGGTTTGCACCAGGAGCAGAGCTGGGAATTGGGGATGTGCTGGGACTCAGCTGGGC
>NW_026624672.1:11007-19479 GCF_030028575.1 Malurus melanocephalus | reverse complement strand
GGGCTGAGCTGCTGGAATCAGGGAATTGAAATGGTGGCTCAGCGCTCCAGGGTTGCACCCGGAGCGGAGCAGAAAGACCGATGCATTTATGTTCCGTGACGCTTCCCTTTTGCCAGGGAATAAAAACCCCTTGAAATCAAAGCCATTCCTGTTGTACCCAAACACTCCTTGAAGGGSCAGGAAAGGATTCCACACAGGAAGGCCCTGCTGGAGCTCCCTGAACACCAGCACACGCTCCTCTCCTGTTTACCCCATCGCTCCGGAGCCCTGGAAACGCTCGCCGGCCGCGCGGCCGTGCCTTTTCATCCGCAGCTTTGATTATATAAATGTTCCTGTTTAAAACACACACGCCAGGGAATCCAGCTCGGGGCCCACGGAGCCTTTGAGCCCCGGCAGCCCCTGCATTTTCAGTGCTAACAAAGAGGGCTGCGGTGGAAGTTTTTTGATAAAGAGTTGGCAGCGTATCACAGGAGCAGCTCGGCTGTGGGATGCGAGCAAGGATGTCACACTGGGTGTTTAAACTTCTTACCTTTCCTTCCAAAGTTTTGGGATTTTTTTTTAATTATTRTGAATGAATTATAAGGTAGAATGTGATTATTTTCACTTCTTTTTCCACACTTTCATTGCTTTTCCACTTTATTTTACACAGTGTATGTGCTGCAAATAGTGGCTCGGTTAAAGAAGACATTAAATTTTGATTTTAACATAATCCAGAGATTTGGCTGCTAATGGCAAACTAACAGCAGTTAAAGTAGTAAGAATTCAGAGTGACCTGAAGAATTATCACCTTTTAGCACAAAACCTCCTGTTTAACTGATTTAACTGGGACCAAACCTCGGGCCATAATTTAAAGTTTTCTTCCATGTCAAAGCTGGAATTTAAAGTTTTACTTCCAGGTGCTGTAACACAGCAAAAACCAAGCCGAGTGTGAGGAAGGGTAGAGTTCAAATAAATAAAATTCACCGAGGGCTGATTAAAGGAGGTGAAGGGATGGAACACAGATGTGAATTTGCTCTCTGAGTGCATTTCACTGCCGGGCTTTGATGTCCCAGGGCACAAAAAGAGCCTCCTCCTGTACCTGAGCTCTGTGTTCCAGGCAGAGCCCCGCCGGGTTATAAATCTGTAACGTTGCACTTCACCTTTTGTGTCTTGCTTAATGACCTTTTAAAAATAAATGYGGGGTGGCTGAGGGGAACGGGATCGGCGCTGGAAAAGCTGACACGTCCGCAACCTGAGCTCTGATCCCGCTGATTGCGGCAGCCCGAGGAACAAAACTGCTTTTGCTTTGTGCTTTAAAAAAAAAAAAAAGGAAAAAAAAGAAAAAGAAAAAAAAAAGGAAAAAAAAAAGAGAGGGGAAAGGGGGACAGGGAAGGGTTTTCTTCGCTGGGTTCTCTGTCTTAAATGTTGTAAAATGCTTTGCTGGGGAAATGCTGCACAGTTAAAAATTCTTTAGATTACTTTCCTAAAGTAACACAGTCACTCAAATATCAAAATATATTCTGCCTGCCGTTTCATTTTCATGGGAAGCTGCTGTTTTAAGGGGCTTTTTCCCCTTTGGAAGTGTCATCCTTCATTTTTCTCTTGCATAAAAATGACCATTTAGGATCCTCATCAGGCTCTTGTTTTGTTTGCCACAGTTTTAACTTCAATATACACAACCCTGATATAAAAAATTTACATGATAACTTTGGCTGAAATCCACGAAAATGTGTGTTATTCCTAAGGAATCTCTTACCACGAAATGTCCTCCACTTGAATGAAAGGAAAACTGAAGTTTCCCACCATTTCCAACCGGGACAATAATTTATTTTGGTGATGATTGCAGTGGATATTTTTGATTCATGCGTACAATAGTAAAGCTGACACTATTTTCTTTTTGTTTGTGTGTTTTGCTTAAAATAAAAGATTACTCCAAAGGAAGGCATTTGAGGAAGACTGCTTGCAGAGAGGGATTTGTTTGGGCTGGCTGTGCTGGTTTGTCAGCTGGACAACAACCTGCTCAACTCCCATTTTTCCACCACTCTCAGTTGCCTTTGCCCCAAKAATTTTCATGCAAAATCTCTCCTGGAGCTCACTGATCGATTCTGACAATTCCTCGTCAACTGGATCAAACACTTCCCAGAAATTTCACTGCTTAAAATTCCCCAAATGGTTGGAAAACCAAAAKCTGAGTGTGTAGTGGGCAGCTCACTTGTATTATTTCTAATTTCTGCTGTGCCTTATCTGRGACTTTATTTCTTTTGCCAAGGCCCGAAATGAATTTTTATTTCAGAATATTGCTGTTTTCATCTATCCTTTGCAGTTTTCTACTGGAGAGCCCCTCCATTCCCTGGCTGTGTTGCATCCCTGTTTTTTTCCTGTGAGCAGCTGGTAAAGCTGAATTTTGCTGTCATTGGTGGGGATCCTTTTTATTAAACAAAAGGGAAAAAAAGGAGCAAGGGATGGGAGGAGAGGAAATGTCCACCCAGAATTGATGTTCCTGAAGGTAAAGGGCTCGTAGAAGTCATCAGTGATGATCAAATTCTTCTTAATAAGAAAAAAAAAATGTGCTGTCAGTAGAGAAGGTGCTGGATATTACAAAAATGTTTCTAAAACCATTGGAATAAGTGGAGCCTTGGCAATTTTTCTGCTGCCAAGCTGCTCTGTGGGCTGAGCTGTCTGTACACATCTGGGACTGTCCCAGCTCCCAATTCCCAAATTGTTGGAGCTACACCAATGATCTGAGTGCTGACATTCCCTGAGGAGATGGGAATGAGTGGAGAATCCTCCTTTTTGTGGATGAATCCTCCTTTTTGTGGATGAATCTTCTTTTTTGTGGATGAATCTTCCTTTTTGTGGATGTGTTTGGCAGGAATGGCTGCCCAGAAAGTGAGGCACCATCAGCCACAGAGGGACTCAGCTGAGGGGGCTGAAGAAGCTCAGCACCTCCACAGTTGATTTTTTGTCTTTATYCTGCTCTTTTAAGATTTAAACTCTTTTTRTTCTCCCCAGGRAGGTCCCTGCTGCTGTCCCAGGATGATCCCAGCTTCCCCAGTGACTGCTGAGCTCCAGGACATGAACCACGATKTTTTACTGCCTGTAAGAAAAGCATTTGAGAGCTTCATGTCCCACAAACTCCAGTGACTGTGGCTTTTCAAAGATACCACACTCTTGATAATGATTGTCCGTGACTTATTCAGAATTTAATCTCCACATCAGCACRATCAGCAAAATGTAAAACTTTTCTGCCTTTCTTTCTCTCTCATAAATTCCTCCTCACCACCCCCAATYTGCAAACTCATCCATCAAGGCCTCTTTACGTGCTGGGAACGAGGGAGGGGAAGGGTGGTGCCATCATAAAGGTAATTTCACCCGATGAAAACCAATATCTTTTTGTGAGGCAATAAAAAGGAAGGGCATGGGGGAGTTTAGATAGCTCAGTGTGGATTATGGGGGCAACAAAACCCATTAAAACGGTGTTTGGGTTTCTTTTATCTCAAACTGTATTTTAGTGCTGGATGTCTAAATCATTTCAGGTGATATTAATAGGTAAAAGACAATAAAATAACCCAAATTGATTACCATCTTCCAGCCTTTATGATATGACTTTAAATGCCAATTGCATTCCACTGCAAGAAGGGAAATAATGTCCCAAAGGCATTGCAATTAATTGCTGTAGTTAATTACACTCATAATTTTACTTGTGTGACTAATTATAATCAGATTTTAGCGGTGTGTATGGATTTATTTCTGATACTAAAAGCCCCAAACAGCAGGTTATTTTTGGGAAATGCATTTAAACCTCATAACGAAATCTGCATGTTCCCATTCTCAGCAGCTGCCTTGAAGGAGTTGTGTCTGCTCAGGAGGAATTTGGAGGAGAATAGGACAAAAAATGTCCTGGCTGGGGTCACTGTGGCCCTGCTGTGCCTCCAGCTGGAGTTTCACTGCCTTTTCCAAAAGTTCACATCATTTACCAGTAAATCCTACATTTCCTTTCTTTAAAAAACCCAACTTACATGTGATTTTCTCCCACACAAAGCATTTCCCACAGCCACCTCAGTGACCAGGTCACTTGTTTCTCTGCCACTGAAGAGTCCATAAATCCCATCTCACTTCAGTGCTCTGTGGGGGAAAATCACCAAGTCCACTTTTAACTCCATCAAAAAGAGCCTCCCATCTCCAAGAGTAACCTTTTTTTTCATAGAATCATTTCTAGAATAATTGAACCATTTAGGTGGRAAAAGATCTTTAAGGTTCTCAGAGTTAATGTTATCCCTGGTGTTTATTAAACTCAGCACTTACTAAACTCTAAAACCAGCCTGGGTAGTTAGAGAGGCTTCTCTGTACCCTTGTTTTGGGGATTTTTTTTTTGACCCCAGGTGGATGGATATTGGATATAAATTGATATTTTCCACGGATTTGCTGTGTGACATCAAAAGCTGGTGCTGGCGAGCTCTGTTTCCCCTGTTTAAATTCACATCTGGATGGGCAAAGAAAAAAAAGGACAAAGGAAAAAAGCTTTACCCTTCTCTCTCAACAGTCACAAAAAGCCAATTTTGTCCAGACAKTGCATTTTGAGCTGGTGTTTGGTCACAGGAGGAGCTGACTGTAAGCAGAGTTGCCAAATTCATCAGAAATCTTCGTGGGTAATGTAAATACATTTCTCGTGAGTAATGCTTTGGTTTCCTTGTCTCTTCGTGCTTCCTGAGAAAAATGTTTTGCTGAAAACACATTGTATTGGGGATTTTTTTGGTGCCTCTCCCTGCTGTCACCCCCTGGTGCCCTGATGAGTGGGAGGGAGCAGTGCCTTCACTTCTCACACCTCTGGAGCCCAAATCTGGGAAAGGACTTTGGGATGGGTTGTACAAACCCCTGTTTGGTTTTTTTTTTTTTGTTTGTTTGTTTGTTTTTTTTTTTTTTTTTTTTTTTTTTTTTTTTTTTTTTTTTTTTTTTTGGGTTTTTTTGGTTTTTTTTTTGTTTTAACCCCAATTCTTAGAGCTCTGGAGGATTTAAACTGCTGGTGTTATTTCATTTTCCAGCCCCACAGTCATCAACATGTGTGAAATGGATCAGAGCAGTTCTGGGCTAACTCTTTGGGACATGGGAAAATAATGTTCCTGCTGGATCCTTCGGAACGCTCCCGTTCCTCCCCCCACCCTTTCCTGTATCATGCCTTGGCTGTTTGTCCTTCAGCAGGGACTGTCATTTCCTGGTGTCTTTACAATATAAGAAATCCATGCCAAGCGTAGCCGAGACAAAATTCCTGAAAATCAGCACCTTAAGTTACCTGTGGAACAGCAAATTGCTTTTCCATAACCATCCTCACYGAGCAAATCAGATGTTCCACTTGGAGCCTTTCCTGCTTTTTCCATGGAATAGCAATTTGGGGGGATTTTTCTTTATTCCCTGCATAGATTCTGGTCCTGTCCTTGTCACGTTCTGGCCCAGAGCAGAATTTGGGTGGAAAGAGGGGCCTCTGATAAAGGACAGACTGAACCCAGTCCCTGTCACAGGAGTGGAGGGAGCATTTGTTTTTTCTTTATTGCCACAACACTGAGTCTGTACAAACACTGATCCTTGGTCAGTAAGATTTTACCCAAAAATAAAAGCAGTGATTCTTGTGCATTGAGATTTTACCCAAAAATAAAAGCAGTGATCCTTATGCAGTGAGATTTCATTCAAAAATAAAACAGTGATCCTTGTGCAATGAGATTTTACTCAAAAACAAAAACAGTGATCCTTGTGCTGTGAGATTTTATTAAAAATAAAAACAGTGATCCTTGTGCTGTGATATTTTATTAAAAAATAAAACAGTGATCCTTGTGCAGTGAGATTTCATTCAAAATAAAAACAGTGATCCTTGTGCAGTGAGATTTTATTCAAAAATAAAAGCAGTGTGATCCTTGTGCAATGGGATTTTACTCAAAAATAAAAACAGTGATCCTTGTGCAGTGGGATTTTACTCAAAAATAAAAACAGTGATCCTTGTGCTGTGATATTTTATTAAAAAATAAAACAGTGATCCTTGTGAAGTGAGATTTTACCCAAAAATAAAAACAGTGATCCTTGTGCTGTGAGATTTTATTAAAAATAAAAGCAGTGATCCTTGTGCAGTGAGATTCTACCCAAAAATAAAGAGTGATCCTTGTGCTGTGAGATTTTATTAAAAATAAAAGCAGTGATCCTTGTGCTGTGAGATTTTATCCAAAAATAAAAGCAGTGATCCTTGTGCAGTGAGGTTTCATTCAAAATAAAAAAAGTAATCCTTGTACAGTGAGGTTTTATTTCCACTGGGGCTGATGCAGAAGAGCTCTTAGAGAAGTCTTTCTCTCTTTCCAGCAGAATTTTTTCTTCGTCTTAGTTCTGCTTTAATCTGTTTTATGGTGAATAAAGTGCTCCCACCTTGCAATTTATGGYTGTGCCCTGTGATTTCTGATTTATCATTGGCAAGAAATGACAGCTGATCCTCCAGGGTTTGTTCCAATCCTCCTTTAGAGAGGAGCCTATGAAATGAGAATTCAGGGAATAATCTGAAGGGAAGAGGGATGGTGGCTCTTGCACACCTTGAGGAGTGCCAAGAGCATTTCTCAGATATCCTGAGGAGTTCCCTGTGCTGGATTTGGGGTTGGGCTCCAGCTCTGCCCACCTGGGCGAGGTTCCAGGCTCAAGAATTTGCTCCCTGCTGGTGTGAAACATCCCCAGAACGCTGCTGACATTACAAACAGCCCAGGGCACTGCAAATCCCTGCCCCTTGCCCCAAAAACTCAAACCCAACCCTAAATATTGTGAAGAAAACAGGGCGGGAAAAAAAAATCACGCTCCTCTCATGACAGAGTGTTTGTGGATTCCCCTTCAGCAAGGACGAAAGAAATAAAAACTCAGAACAATTCAAATACAGGTCTGTTGTTCACCTTTAATATTTCAGTTCTCTTTGCTCCTCAAAGTTTTTCAGTTACATAAAAATGCAGTTAAAATATTAATCTTTCCTTTAGACTTAAATAGGTTCATTTGCTTTCCCACATTTTTTTAAAAGCTTTTGTGATTGATTAATATGAAAATAATTCCCCCCTCTTTGGTGAGTTCTGGTTGCTCTCATAGCAAGGATTTTCCTGAAAATGTATAAAGTCATCTCTGCAAACTTTGCCCTGAAATAAAAAAAAAATACAAATCTGCTAATAGGAAATCTATATTTCGGTGTGGCCAAAATCTAAAAGCCTAAAAGAAGCTGTAACATGTTATATGGCACTAACCAAAGAAAAATGTCCCTCTTCAGAGGGAGAACTGGGATAATATAAGGAAACCCTATTTCCCAATATATTTTCCATAAGTGATTGGGTAAGATCTGAAGGAATTGGTTCAACTCACAATCTCCTTGGAAAAACTATGAATTCTGACCATATGTGAATATTTTATAGGCTACTATAAAAAATTATATATATATATATATATATATAAGAAATATATATTTTTATATATATAGGAAAGAGCCATTTCTTGACCTGTCCTATTTTATTAGGCAAATAACAAGTAGAAAGGATCACCAGAGTGTCCTGCTTCAGAAGCAACCCTCCAAAGAGAGGGAATTTCCACAGATGTGCCTCTGGTCCTTCCCAGCACATCACACCGCCCATGGCATCCCATGAAAAATGAATAAATAGCACAGGGAGCTGCCAGCCCCTCCAGGAGATCGGGGGAAAGGGATCCAGTGTCCTGATTTGAATTAATTGGGATATTCTGAAGAAAATAGGAAGGATTTGTGTGTTGGGTGAAGGCCCTTCCCTGTAGGGAATGAACCAAGTGCTGCTCAGTTGTGTGTGAGCATTTTATTTCTGCTCTGTGTGGTACCTTCAGGTGGGACAATGTGGGATTAAAGGAATTTCTCCACATTTCACTGCCAGATTTGGCAGTGTTGGATGTAAACACGCTCCAAACYGTCCCCTCCACAGGCACTTAGGAACAGATTCCTCTCCAAAGTTCCCTCTGCGGCTCCTCAAGGCTCATCCAGAGCTGGGTGAAAACCAAAGCATAACCCAGCCTAACGCTTTCTCTAATTTTTTTGGTTTTTAAAACTGACTTTTCGTGGCTTTGTCTCACAATTCCTTTGAGTTCTGGCGGTTTGGGCTTCACCAGAGCAGCACAGCAATCCTTGGTTGATGACTGGAGGAGGASAATTATTCAGCATCGAGACACAACCCGTGAGAGGCTGAGGCAAAGAATTGATATCAGCAACAACAACAAGGCAACAAAAAAGGACCAGAATGTTGTCGAGGTGAGGATTCAGAGGCACAGAGCGCTGAGGGTGAAGGCCAGCAGCAGSAGCGGTGCTGAGGGAATGGCGATCCCGGCCCCCGACCACAGCACCGTGCGGCCCCTCAGGGGCTGAACCGGCCGAAAATTCTCCCTCATGGCACTTGAATTCTTCCCGTCGAAGTGCAGGGCTGCGAACTGCGAAAGCTGCAAAAAAAAAAAAAAAAAAAAAAAAAAAAAAAA
>NW_026624672.1:0-9501 GCF_030028575.1 Malurus melanocephalus | reverse complement strand
TGCTAATTCCTGAAACCTATAAAACTTGTACCCGTGCTGTACACGGGTGTGCATTCTGCCATCAAGTTGTGCACCTGGGATCCCAAATCCCGAGGTAAAACCCTTTTTATCCCCTTAACCGTGTCTGTGTCATTATTAAAAACTGSCCTTTCAAGGCAACAGTAGGGAGTGAGATACAGGCGCTGGCTCAGGGTTAGGCTCTGCAATCTCTGCACGATCCGTGTTTCTCAGGCACTCATAATTCCATCTCCTCTTTCCTGTCTGCAGGTGAAAAATTTGGCTGCCTTAACGCTGGTGGTGATGGACTTAAGGTGGATGTGGAATAATTCTGTTCTGCTGAGCTGACAGCGGGAGAGAAGCTGTGAAATGTGGGGTGAGCAGGTGGGCCAAGCCATGACCTGAGAGGGTTCTTGGCTTTCTCTTCACGCCGTCATTTCCCCTTCCTGCCCCTTTCCTGCCATTTTCTGAGGGATGATTTAACAGGGTCACTCAGCTGGCACTGGGGAGGACATTCCTGGCAGGGTGTGTGTGTGTGGGGAGGAGGTGGTGGAGCAGCTGATGTGTGACACTGAGGACAGGCAGGACAAAGCCACCTCCACCAAAAAAACCCTCAGGCTGTCCCTCTGCACTCACCTGGCGCTCACTGAGCTCAATTGGTGCCTCAAATATGGTCCAGATGACCCCCTCGTAGCAGTCAGGGGTGGTGAGGGAGCCTTCATAGCGATAATACCTCCCAAGGTCTTCCTCAGGTGGGAGAAGGGAGCTCAGTGGCAAAGGATCAATCTGTGCTGTTTGCCCTGAAAAAATATCCTTTTAACCCTTGTGGCTGCAGGTTTTGTTCCCATTTATCATCACTCCATKCAGCATGTGAAATCCCTGGCACCGGTGTCTTACCTTTGTATYTAATATTCTCTAATTCATTCAGTAAAGTCGCGTAGTTTGTATTTTCTTCGTCGGCCTGAAAGGGAAACACTTTGATTCCACATCATGCGKTTCTCAACGAGTGTTTGCTTTTAATTGGTGGTTAATAAACCAGAAAAAGGACCACAAGGAAAAGTAACAGCGAGCAGGATGTAGGGAAGGGTGAAAAAAAAAGCTGGCAGAATGCCTGCAGAAGATGGGGAGGCTGAAGTTGTGAGCTGCTGTAACATTGACACAATCCCTCAGCCCAACAATTTGAGGGGGGCAATTGAAGATTTCCCTGCCTACCTTTACAAAGAAGGCCAGCACAGCCAAACCATCTGGGTTTTGCTTGGCTTCTGCCACATTCGAAGCATCTTCTCTGATGTGGACGAGGTGAAGCTGGAACACAACAGCCAAGGGTGATTATTTCACCCTCAGATCTCCATAGCCAACAGTGTTTGTGAACAGAATGTCAAAAATTCCAAAGTTCTGGAGTAAAATCCATGATCCACACACAGTCTCACCTACCTCCATGGGATATTTCTCTCCATCTATGCTGTGCTCTGAGCCAGGGATGTGTTGTGGCTCACCTGGGACTCCCCAGTGCAAATGGAATTCCACTGCTTTGTATTTTCTCCTCAGACCCCCTCCTCCGACTTTAGGGGATGTGCTCAGTGTCACTTTAACTGGGGGRAAAAAACAGGAATTGTTTTAAAGGAGAAAAGCAGATCCTGCATTAACAGTATGTGAGAGCAGAGATGTTCTTGAAATTCAAATTTATCTTMAAATTCTCACTTGGCTTTTCAGACYGAGTGTTGCAGAAATTCAACTCTGYAGAAGCTGAACTCTTACAAAATCATAGATGAGTTTAATTTGAGATGAATTATAACCATGATGACTTCTGGAGTCAGAGCTTTTATACCTCTCAGAAGACCCTGTATTGCTTTATTTCTCTTTCCAATAAAACCCCTTCTATCAAAGTAAATTTGATCCCAGTTTATTTAGATTTAACCATCGTTTTAATCTCCTGTTATCTGCACAGTAACATTTCCTTTGGGCAGGGCTTAAAGATATTATGTTTTAATTTGGAGTAGTGTTGCAGTTTAAGCCTAAATCATACATATTGGAGATATATTTTTAAAATTTTACTTTTTAAGACCTCCACATTAAGCGCAGCACTTTTCCTCACGTAGGAAAATTCCGGATTGCAGCCCCAGAGGAAAATTCTGGATTGCAGCCCCAGAGATTTCATTTCTGTTCTGAATTCCAAATGAACTTGGAGAGTGCATGAGTCATTTAGTTCCTTTGCTTTTTAATCTGTAAGTGGATGAGTCAGATGTCTTTGTGGGCTTTGTTTATTCAGTTCAAGACCTTTGAGACATCGACCTTTGCTGCCTGCCCATCACGGAACATGCCCAGCTCTAATCTCACCTGCAGCCTCTAATTGCAGCTGAGATTTAAGCAATAACCTCCTCATTTCGCTGGAATTGGTTGCCCTCAGAAGGAAGAAATTTTAAAAGCCCAGATTAAAGCCCTAATCCTTATGCATGGCTGGGGAAGATGAGGGTTCTGGGCAATCCTTATAAATATTAATTTTGGTGTAAAAGGGGCTGTAATATGGACACCCTGGAGTATCACCCTGGAATGGGAAAGCCATTAATCCATACATTAGTGAAAAGTCAAAACATTCCTTTTTCTGATGGTCTGCCAYGATCCCAGTGAGAATAAGAATGTTTGAAATTAGAATCTCTGGCTGCTAAAATCTCCCCAGCTGCCTGCTMACCTTTCCCTTTTAAATCAGGAAATATTTGCCACACGCTACTTTCTGCTTTGAGGATTTTGCAGTTAAAATACCCCACCTAGGATTCCTTTAAACACCCACAGGTAATGTTAAAAGAAAACAGACCACAGGTTTCTTTTCAAAGTTGAAGTAATTGAACATAATTCTGTTGGAGCAGCATCCTCAGCGTTGTGAGGAATGGGAGGAAGCTGGAGGAAAAGGAACAGTTTTGCATTATTGCTCATTGCTTCAYTGTTTACTGATTCACCCAGGAGCTGATCGACATCAGACAACTTCTGTGTGCAGAGAAAACAGGTTGGAGTCTGAGAAGATTTCAGCTCAGTATTTAAAGAACTAATGACTTTCCCACACGACGCTTTTCTCCAGCACAGTTCTTTGTGCAGGGGAAAGGACAAGCCCAGGAATGAAGGGGTTTCAGCAGGAAATGATAAAATTCTGCCCAAATTGTTGTCCTGGAGCCTTCTGCCCCCCTGCCCCCAGCCCTGGGGTTTTTTTGGGTCAGAGGGTTCTGGTTCAGAGTTTCTGTGACACCTCCAGCTGTTTCYGCACAGGACCAATTCCTTCTAAGACACAAAAACCACATCCAAAACACCAAAATTTGATCATTCCCACAAACTGCCCAGGGAGCTTCGGCTCCAGGGGCTATCTGGGAGTTCCACTTCTGAAATGGAAGGGTGGCATYTCATCTGAGCTCCCCTGCTGCTCTCCAGGAACAGGGAAAGAATGAGGGAAGGCACAACTCCATCCCCCARGAGCAGATTTGGGCAGTACTTGCCTGTGTGACCATTATTTTCCACATCCCACTTCGCAGAGCCCTTCACATCATATCCTTCAAAAGTCAAGGGYGTAAGGCTCTTGTTATAAACCACATTTCGGGTGACAATGTTGACAGGGGACTGTCTGCTCCCTTTGCAGGCTGCGTTTATCTGGTGCCATTGAGATGGATCTGTTTAAGGATGAAGAAAATATTTCTATTTTTTTTTTTTTAAACAGACAACAAACCCTTGAGAAAGCCAAATCACCAATTCTTGCTTGGAAAATTGAAGACATGACCCCAACTTGCTGGGGTGAATTTCCTCTGGTGCACATTTGGTGATTTTTACATTCGTATTTTTACATTCATATTTTTACATTTGTGTTTTTACATTTGTGTTTTTACATTTTTTTTACATTTACTTGTACTTTTTCACATTATTCTTGGCTGAAACAAAACCAACAGTTACCACAAACACCAATGTCTCCAAAATACCCTGTTTAACACTGCCATGTACGAATAATGTGACCATGATGCATTAAAGGCTGAATTCTGTGAATTTTTGCATTATTTCTCYCAAGAACCCCTTGGCAAAACAGAAGAATCACCAGTGGGATTTTTGGAATAATAACTTGCTGGGCAGTACCTTCACACAGTGGCTGCTCACACTTCTGGGACTGATAACACCAATGGCCTCCCACTAAAAAAAAACAAATTAAATAAAAACATCAGGTGAGTGAAAAGTTGTACAAATTATCCCCCCCCCCAAAAAAAAAACAAAAAAAAAAAACCAGCAGGGAAATGGACTGGCAGCTCTGCCCTTTTTAGGTCTCATCCTGCTCTTTCATAAATCACTTTATATCTGTGAATATCCCCCAAAAAAACATTGCTGGAGGAATCTTCAGCATTCTGGATCATCAGAATTCTGGATGGGTTGCAGTCCCAAAGAATTTGATTTTCAAACCTTGGCTCCCTCAGCTTTCTTGAGGCAAAAGCTCCACATTTGAATATAGGCAGTGTTAAATTAAATTTCCTTTTATCAGCTCTGCACTTGCCAGCCTTTCACAGACGTGTAAACTCACTTATGCAAGAGGACTTATCTCACCCCGTTCCAGGAACTCTGTAAAGGTTACTTGGAGGAATTCTGAGAAGTGAAGGATCTCACTTCCTGAAAGAACCTGCAGGATTTTTAGTCCAACTCACCTGGGACCCCAGAAAAATTCTCCAGTACAACATCTGAATTTCTCTTTTGCATTCTCAAAAGAAATCCCAAATTCAGAGGGAAAAAGCTGATTTAACTTTATGTGTTGATCTAACTTGGGGCTGTTTTGTTTATCCCAAGTTGTTTCAGTGGCTCTTTATTTATTCTAAACTTTAAATTGACTTTGACAGGGGTAGTTCTCCTTGGCTATTTAACTTCAATCCATAACAATTCAAACCCTCTCATAATCATGATTAATACCACAGCTTCTGTTTGCTTGTGATTAGTAAATGATAGACATTTTAATAAATGGCTAATCAATTTTAAGGATAATTATGGAGGAGCCCTGTCACTTGACTGGTAATTACCTTAATTTGTAATTTATAACCCACCTGCTGGGAGGCTCAGAATGGCTTTTACCACCTTTATCTTGATATCAGTGGCACAACAATGGATCCATCCATTAAAGATTTAAAAGTTATAAACAGGGAATTGTTATAAAATGTGAGTTAGCTGTGACACAGAGACCTGCTGGCAATTAATGTAACCTTAAAAAAAATGATAGTTTTGGTTTTTCTTTCACAAATCCCAAATTTCTGCGGAAAACTACAAACAATGTTGCCTCACTTTCTAGTTTGGCAGGATTGGGAAGAAAAGCAAACATTGCTTTTTTTGTGTGGTAAGAACTGCGGGGATTTCTAGGTTGCTGTTCCATTAATATTTTATTGCTGTTCCATTAATATTTTATTATCCAAAAATCATCTTGAACAAGGTTTAATTCTTTTGGAGGACTTCTAAACACACACAAAACTTCACTTTCCAACACTGATTGTTGCATTTTTTTTTTTCCAGGGCAATGGCCTGAGCTCCAGCAGCTCCTGAGCTTTTCCTCATTCCCACTGGGAATCAGCAGAGGTTCCAAGCACAGGATGTCACCACGTGCCTTAATCGATAATTTTGGTCAATAAATGCCTGAAGAACACCAGGTGAGGTGATCTCCACACTACCTGGGCATGTTCCATTTGTGATTTTTTTTTTTTGCATGGATGAAAGACTCCAGGTGTGTTTTTGGCAGCTGCTCAGGGGTCAGTGTGAACTTGAACAATTCCAGCACCCCGGGATTGGGAATTTCTTGGCAATTCCTGCAAGAATGAAACTTCAGGAGAAAAAAACTAGTGCTCAGCAGGAATAACCTCAATAATCTCTGACTCTTTGGGATTGACAGCAGAGGGGGAAGGTGTCAGGTGAGAGCTCCAGGCTGGGCTGTGTCACTGGGGTTGCACAAGAGTGGGAGCATGGCCCAGACATCAAAGCATTTCTGCAATGCAAATCCAATTTTCCAGTCAGTCTGAGCCACAACTGGGTGTCACAGCAGCAGGTTCTGGGGTTCAAGGCTGTGAAGCTTTTAAACCACGACTGTAGAACCACAAAAACCAAACAGAGCCACAGCAGATCCCGAGGGAAGGGAAATTATCCCCAGATTGTGCACGTTGTGGTCATAAATCAGTGTCTGAGTGCCAGAGGTGGAACAGGAATGGGTTATGGAGCTTTTCACTGGCAAATCCACCCTTCTCAAACAAAGCTTCACTGACTTTTTACTGCCTGAACAGGTGTCTGGCAAGTTCTGTCAAATAAACTTGTGGGTTTCTCTCAGGGCTCAGCAAACCGACAGGTGAGCCCAGTAAAAACCTTCCAGCCTGGGCATCGAGATGAGGAAGGAGAAAAAGTTTAATTAAATAAAACAAAATTTAATTTTAAAAATGGAGTGTTCATGCCTTCTTTTGTCAAATAATTGGTGTCTGGTTTTTGCAGCTTTCCACCAAATTCCTGGTGTCTCTGAACAAGGCAGGAATTGTGTTTTCTATCCAGTCCCTGTCCCGGTTGTGGCTGGAAGGTATCAGTGAAGTAGAACAGCACAGAAATTCAGCATTTCACAGGAAAAGCTCCCTTAAGCTGTTAAACCTTAACGCAGGCGCTAATTAAACATTTCAGAGTGCCTGAGCAAACAGCCAATTCATGTTTATTGTGAATTAGGGCTTTTTTTTTTTTGATTGGCAGCGATGGAACATTGGGGAACAGGATCCTTTGTGTGGGTGCTGCTCAGGAGGAACCACGCAGCTTCACCTGAGTCCCCGAGGAGGAAAATTTGCATTCGGATTTTGTGTAAGCCTGGTGTGATGCCTCCCTCCCTATAGGAACCTTGAATTACAATGGTCCTTTCTTCCCCTGAGCTTTAGGGCTTTCTCTCTGGAGCACCAAGGGAAGATCTTTGTCACATCCCGGTGATTCTCCCTGGTTTTAAGCACGATCATGCCCTGAGCTCTGTTGTCCAGGCTGTTTTTAATTGTTTGAGTGGCTCCTGCCACTTCCCTTGGAAGACTTTTCCACAGTCTATTAGCCCTCACTGTCAGGAAATGTTTCCTATTTAATAGCTTACATTTTCCACTTCCTTATCTGCATCCCATCACTCCTAGAAATATCACTGAACCACCCTAAACAATTCTTTTCCCTCCCTGGTGTTTACAGCATTCAAATAGTTCCCTCTGAATCTGTAATTCCTGTTCTGCCTTCATCCATCTTTTATCCCATCTCCTGACAAGGGTGCCCTTCACCTTCCCACCATCCCCACCTCAAAATCTCCCTCTGAACCCCCTTTTTCTACAGGGCCTGGGTACCCCACACATCCCACCCTTATTGATCTTTCAACCAAATCTCACCTACCACATTCTCTTTCCTGTTGTTTATTTTATTGCTGGAAAAAAACCAGCAGAAAATGGGTTTTTTGTGTGTTTCAGAGGGAGTTTTTGGGTTTTTTTTGTAGCTGGGGTGCTGAAACCATTGCTATGAAATGTAGGTATAGATACATGAATATACAGAGATATAGATATATGGATATATAGATATATGGATATATAGATATATAGGTGATATATAGATATATAGATATATAAATATATAGATATGTAGATATGTAGATATATAGATATATAGATACTTAGATATAGAGTTATATTCACACCTGGGCTGTATTATCTGTTTATCAATTGTATTATCAATTACATCTCAATCTTTTTTTTTATGGATCTTTGATTGAAGTGGTTCTGTACCATACCATAGGTGTCCCACTGACTCGATTTGGTTTAATTTAGAGTAGGGCTGCACTGGGCTGGCTTTTCCTCCCCAGAGGTCAGGACAGTTAAATTTAGGGAGTCTCTCTTGGCACATGGCCAGCCCCACTTATCTCTGCCTCTTCCTCCTCGGATTTACAACTGATTTCCTGGCCAAAGCTGCTTCTTGGCACGGGGAGGAGCTGGAAAACAATACAATTACGTATTGTTTTCATTTTCTTGTAAACGTTTTCGATTGTTTTAGCTATCAAGACTCGCTTGGAAGCTCGAGGCAAAAAAAAAAAAAGAAAAAAAAAATTGAATTCCTTCAGTAGAGAACTCCCTCTCCTGTGCGCTTAGGCAGGACAGTGGTGCTGGCCGGGAGTCAGGATGGGAGCTTCACCTTGTGTGATCTAGGAAAGGACCCTTCAGCTCTTTGGATCATGCTCAGATTGTCTGAATTCTGTAAAAGTTCCGAAATCGGTTTTGTCCCCCTTGTGCTCGCGGTGCTCGCGGTGCCGCGGGACGGGCGGTGCCAGTGGCTGGAAATGCCCATTTTTAACCTGGTCCTGTTCACTAAAGAGTCCCTAAAAAGGGCTAAACACACTCAATTTGCGCTGCTGACACGGTGGCTGCAGTTTATTCATTTTCTGTGCTGCCAGCTGTTTTTATTAACTCCCCTGAGCCTCTGAAAGTGTGAATGACCTTGGTGCCACCAGCAGCCTGGGACAGCAGGAAAATCCTGCTCTGCTTATCAATCCAAATCCCTTCTCTCTTTCACCGACCCAGCCCTTTGTTTGTCCCTGGAGCCTCCTGTCACCCTTTCAGCCACATCCTGTCTTAGCATTCCCTGTTTTCCCTGGGATGCCCTCAGTGCCAGAGCTCTCCCTGTTCTGTTTTCCTCATTTCTCAAATCCATCCCAAAATCCACCGTCACCCTTGCAGCCTTTTCCAAACCTGGGCTTGCATGGGATGTATTTTTAGGCCAGGCTTGTGTTGGTCTCATCCTATTTTTAGCTGGCTTTGTGAAACTTTCTATTTTTAGTGCAAAAGACAAAACAACTTAAAAGCAATTGTTATCTAAGGCTGTCTTTCTAATTAATGAGATTGCTGAGCACAAAGTGAGCATATATACATGAGACTATTTATACATTCTCAAGCATTACACATCCTCAGGAAGCCCCAGCCAGTCTCTTTGACAGTCAAAATCAGTTCTAAAAGTTCACCTCGAGATCTGTGTCTCTCTCCAAGTGTTTGTGGTCATTCATTGCTCGTCACTTTTAACCTGGAATTTTATTTTTCGTAGTGATACACATCTTTATGCATTTATATTCCAGGATGTGATGGGAATTGGCCCTGAAAATCAGCTTTATTGTGGTGGTGGAGCCTTGCAAGTCAGCACATCTGAGGTGAGCACAGTGTTCCTCACATGTTTATGTCATAATTCATGTGAGTACGTGCACATAAATCACGTGCTCAGCGAGCTCTTTGGAACACATAGAAACTGCAGTAAAAATCCAGAGAGGCTCAGGGATTCTGGAAATGCCCTGTGAACATCTGCAAACGCCTTCCTTTGTGTCAGAGTTCGAGGGGAAGGTTTGTAGCTGTTTGACCTGTGATACTCTGTCCTGGAGATCTGCCTTCAGAAATGTCCTTTAACAAAAAATGAGTATCCAGGGCTAAAGTGATTTCCATCTGTGAGGGGTTTTGCCTGGCTTTGTTTAGTAAAATACAA
>NW_026624671.1:34221-35127 GCF_030028575.1 Malurus melanocephalus | reverse complement strand
GTGACACCGGGGAGTTGGGCTGGCAGCTGGGAGTGGTGGTGGCTGCAGGGGAATTTGGGATGCCGTGGGAATCGGTGACACTGGGGCTTGGAGGCGCTGGGGGAGTCGGTGATGCCAAGGGTCGGGGCTGCAAGGGATCACTGGCACTGGGGAATGGGGACATGGGGGGATTGGGGATGCCAGAGGTTGGGGACTCTGCAGGAGTTGGGGACACTGGATATTGGGGATGCTGGTGAATTTGGTGACTCTGGGACAGCAGTAATCCGGGAGGAACTGGTGACACCCCTGTGCCATCAGCCTGTGCCATCCGTGCCCTGCTGCTSGAGGTGCTGCCAATCCTGGGGCCCCCCTCGTCCCTGGGCAGGATCGTGCTGAGCCGGGACGAGCTGCTCCGCAAGATCCTGGAGCTGCTGCAGCTGCTGCCCCCAACCCTGCTGGGGCTCCAGGTGGGGACACGGGGGTGGCCTGTCATCCTGCASCCCGCTGGGGCTCCAGGCRGTGACACGGGTGGCCTGTCACCCTTTTCCTGTGCCCCCAGCCCTGCCAGCCCCCTGACTGTCACAGCCTGGRAATCYTGGACAAGCTCATCCTTGGGGGGCTGCTGGAGGAGGAGGAGGTGGGTGACATTTAGGGATCTCTCCTGGGGCWCAGRGACAGGGTGGCTTTGAGGTGAGGTGACAYCCCGTTGTCCCTCCCAGGCAGACAGTGAGTGCCGGGGCTGTGACGTGGCCCCCCGGCCCTACTCGCAGGGACGTTCCTGGGGCTCCTTCACGGATGACAGCGACAGTGACAGCGAGCACGGTGTCCCCAAGCAGTGCTACAAGGTACTGGGGGGTTCCCCCGCTGTGCCCTGGGCCGGGGGCAGGGTGTTCTCCCCCGAATCCGGCCGTGTGTGTCCCCACAGCT
>NW_026624671.1:21763-33546 GCF_030028575.1 Malurus melanocephalus | reverse complement strand
GGGGGGTCTCTCTTCCATCAGACCACCCGGTTGCAGATGGTGCCCAGCTCCTCGATCTCACACTGCACCTCATCCCCGCGCTGCAAGGGGGGACATGGTGGCATCTGTCCCCAGTTGGGTCCACCGTGTCCCCACTCTCTCCCCAACCCCACGGGAGCCCATCCCTTTCCCTCACCTTCAGGAAAACGGGCGGTTTCCGAAAGACCCCCACTCCGGCGGGGGTCCCTGTCAGCAGGATGTCCCCAGGGACCAGTGTCACGAACCTGGGGACACACACGGTGTCAGCCATGACCCCTTGGCTTTGGGAGTCCCTTCTCCTCCCCCATTCCTACCGGGACACCCAGGCGACGAGGGTGGGCACCCCAAAGATGAGGTGGCGGGTGCTGCTGTCCTGCATCCGGTGYCCATTGACGCTGCAGCGGATCCACAGGTTGTGGACGTCTGTGGGAAGTTGAGATGGGGGAACATGGGGACAATGCCACTGAGACCCCAGCTTGGGGAAAACCACGGAGGGCTGGGGCACATGGGACTGTGACAGCAGCAGTGGCTGCCGAGAAGGAATTGCCATCTCATCCCTGCCTTGTCTCTGTCCTGTTCTCCTGCCATCTGTGTTCTGTGCCCAACCCATCCCTGTCGCACCTGGCACCGCCTCTCTGGTGACAATGGCTGGCCCCAGGGGACAGAAGGTGTCGAAGGTTTTCCCCAGCAGCCACTGGCGCCCGTTTCGCCGCATTTGCCAGTCGCGGGCGCTCACGTCGTTGGCCACCGTGAAGCCCAGGACGTGTTCCAGCGCCGCCGCCTCCTGGGGACAGGGGGGAGCCGCTTACAGGGGGCCACACCAGGGACCCCCGAATGAGGCTGGAGCGGGGGGTACCTCGATGTGCCGCCCCCTCTTCCCGATGACAGCGGCCAACTCCACCTCCCAGTCCAGCTCCTGTGGGGATAAAAGAGGGGCTGGGAGGGTTATTGCCTCGGGGGGCTGTGGGGGTGGGTCCTGGGGTACCCACGCTGGTGTCCTGAGGGTGCACGATGTCATCGAAGGGCCCGGTGATGGCGCTGGGGAACTTGCTGAAGATGAGAGGCTCCTTGGGGACCTTGGCACCCTGCTCCTCGCAGTGGTCGTGGTAGTTGAGCCCCACACAGATCACCTTCTCGGGGTCCCCCACGGGTGCCAGCAGCTGCGCAGATGCTCGGGGCACCCGGTGCTGTCCTGACTCCAGTGCTCTGTGGGGACAGATCCATCCTCCAGGTCAGACACATTTTGGGGCTTCCATTTCTCAGTGGCCTCTCTTTTGGCGGATCATTCACACAGGTCAAATRTATTTTAGGGACTCTCCTTCCGGGGATGCCCACATTTGAGAGGATCCACTTTTTGGGGTCAAGTACTCTGAGGTCATGTGTGGTTTTGAGCATCCACCTTTTTCGGGGGGTCAACTATTGCAGGTAATCCAGTTTGGGAGTCATCCAAAAGAGTCTCTGATTTGGGTGGACACTCCTTTGGGSTCCATGAGGATATCCCCTTTTCGGGTTCACTCTCATTTTGGAGGACCCTCCACTTACGGGGGGACGGCTTTTGTCACCTTTGGGGATCACCCAYCCTTGGCCTCACCCACCTCCTTGCGAGCGCCAGCCCTCGAGGGCCGATCTCCAGGAATTCCCGCATGGACCGGGGCAGCTCCGGCTCCGCCGCACACAGATCCACCAGGTCCCCCCCGGGCGCYTCCTCCAGCCCGAGCCGGGGCGCCCCGCCCGCGGCTCCCCGGAACCGCACCARCCGCAGAGCCCCGCGCATCCCCTGCGGCACCGGGGCTCAGCACCCCGCCGGAGGAGAGCCGGGGGCAGCGGATCCCCCTCGGCACAMTGGGGGGATCCCTCCCACCGATCCGACATAACCCCAGTGCTGGAGGGTCGTTCCGCCCGATCGCCAGATCCCCCCAGTCACAGGGGTTGCTCTCCTGATCCCGCACTGCTCCGATCCCTGTGGATCTTCCCCCACCCCGATCCCGGTCAGCCTGATCCCAGGGATTCCCCCGATACTGCACAACCCCAGACCCGCAGGGTTCCCCCCCATTTCTCGCCCACTCAGTGCCAGGGAATCCCCCGATTCCGTAGGGTTCTCTACCCACCGCACACTCCCCCCATTCCCACCCCCAGTTCCGCAGTCCCGATCCCAATGATCCCCACCTTTATCCCACATAGCCCAGACCCCGGGAATCCCCCCGACCCAAGGGATGCCCCCCAGCCCCGATGGAGGGCTCCCCCCGCCCCCRWYCCSGGGRCYYCCCCSKTYCCMRGGGYYCCCCCMMCCCSGGSYYCCGGGGGTCTCATACACGGCTGCTCGCCCGCTCCGCCAGGGGGCGCTGCGGACACTGCGCGTCACGTGTTACGTCACGTGCCTCCTCCCCGCCCGTTCGCACAAAGGTCGCCGCTCCGAAACCCCGCCCCCTTCAGGCCGTCCAATGGGAGCGGGCAGGGGGCGGGGCCACACGTTCAACGGGAACCAATGAGAGGAGAGGACTGAGGGGCGGGGCCGCGGGACAGACCGGGACGGAAACTGGGAATGGGAATGGGAGCAGGACTAGGAATGGGAGCGGGACCGGGAATGGGAATGGGACCGGGAATGGGAATGGGAGCAGGACCAGGAATGGGAGCGGGACCGGGAATGGGMRTGGRASYGGGAATGGGWMTGGGACCGGGAATGGGAGCAGAACTGGGAATGGGAGCGGAACTGGGAATGGCACTGGGAYCGGGAATGGGAATGAGAGCAGGACCAGGAATGGGAGTGGGACTGGGAATGGGAGCGGGACCGGGAATGGGTCTGGGACCGGGAATGGGCGTGGGAGCGGAAGCGGGAATGGGAGCAGGACCGGGAATGGGAGCAGGACCGGGAATGGGAACGGGACTGAGACCGGGAATGGGAATGGGAGCCGGACTGGGAAAGGGAGCTGGACTGGGACCAGGAATGGGAATGGGAGCGAGAATGGGAATGGGACCGGGAATGGGAGTGGGACTGGGAGCGGGACTCGGAGTGGGAGAGAGACCGGGAATGGGAGCAGAACAGGGACTAGGAGAGGGACAGAGAACCAGAATGGGAACTGGGACACGGGGAGGAACAGGGATGGGGAGCAGGACAGGGAGAGGAGCATTGTGCATCCGTCACACCCCCCTCGACTCCATTTCACCCCTAAATCGTCACTATTTGGTTTATTTACAAAATCTCCTCTCTCCATGTGCCTGGGAGAGGGGGGCTRTGGCTTCATGGGGGAGTCCCCTGAGTGTTGGGGGAGAGGAGGAACTGTGTGCTTTTGGTTGGTGTTTGGGGTCTCCATTACATGACTGAATATGGACCCAGAGGACCCCATATCCTGGGGGTCCTTGCCTTGGGGGGTGGCATCTTTGAGGGTCCTCAGGTGCCAGGCAGGCCCTATGTCCTGGGGGTCCCCATTCCAGGAGGCCCTGGGGTCGAGTTTGTGCTGGTCCCTGCACTGCCCAGGGCAGGGGGTCCTTGTCGATGGGAGACTCAGCCCCCCAAAACGGGTCCATCTGGCAGGTGGCAGCACCGTATCGGGCASGGCTCTGGTGGCAACAGCGTCCTCATCCCATCCCATCTCCAGGAGACACGTGCTGGATTTCTCCTCACTTTTAACCTCTTGTTTGTCTGAAATAGAAGAAAAACTCCGGGGGGGGGCCTGGGGTCTAGAGCACGTTGTGGAAGATCTGCATGGAGCTCATGATGTCCTTGTCCTGGGGGAGAGAGATCAGATACTCCATGTTCCCCTCCTCCTGACACCCCTCCTCCCAGCTCCCCTTCTCCAGTCACCTTTTGGCCATTCCCCTCATCCTGTCCCCCCATCTGCTCCCTCCTGTCCCGCTCTCCTGTCCCTACCCCCGCTGTCCCCCCATCTCACACATCCCATGACAATCCTGCCTCTCCCGCATCCCTCTCCCAGCCCCTTCTCCTGTCCCCCTCCCCTGTCCCTCTCCTCCTGTCCCACTCACATCCCTCCCAGGGTGGTCCCGTTGTCCCCTTGTCCTGGCACCCCCAGCGCATCATTTTGGGACAGAACAAGGAGGACGATGGTGCCTCCCACTCCCTCCAGAGCCCCTCACCTCCTGGCACGTGGCCAGGAACTCCTCGAAGGTCACCACGCCGTCCCTGTTCCTGTCCATCTTCTGCAAGAGAGTGGCCGGGGTTCAGGGGGGTCACCCTGGCTGCAGAGTATCCCCGGGAGGTGATGGTGGGGACAGTCTCACCTGGAAGAACAGCTCCACGTGCTGGGCCGGCACTCTGGTCCCCAGGGCAGGCTCGGTGCAGCGGCCCATCATGGCATAGATGGATTTCATGATCTCCAACATGTCCTGGGGGACACAGGACGCTGGCAGGTCCCCGTCTGGGTGTTCCCACCCCGCCAGCCCCCCCAGCGTCTCCCAGTGTCCCCCAGTGTCACCTCCTTGGTGACATAGCCATCCTTATTCACGTCGTAGAGGTCAAATGTCCACTTCAGCTTCTGCTGCTCTGTCCCCCGCAGCAGCACCGACAGTCCCACCGCGAAATCCTGCCGGGAGGGGGGCAGCCGTGAGCAAGAAGGGACCATCACCCCACTCCCTCCTTCCTCCCGCTGCCACATCGATCCCGGGGCGCCCGAGGGATTTCAGTCCCTATTGATCCTGTTATTTTTACCCCCCACTGCCGCAGTGCCCGGCGCTCCGAGCACCCGCGAGGGAGAGTTTGGCCACAGCCTGGGAGGGGGAAGGGGGAAGAGGAGGRGGAGGRGGAGGAGGAGGAGGGGGAGGATGTGATGAATCACGGCGCTGGCACAGCCATTCCCATTAGGAATTCCCACCTGGAAGCAGAGAGCGCCGTTGCGGTCAGCGTCGAAGGCGTCG
This sequence comes from Malurus melanocephalus, assembly GCF_030028575.1. Lineage (NCBI taxonomy): Eukaryota > Metazoa > Chordata > Aves > Passeriformes > Maluridae > Malurus > Malurus melanocephalus. Next base: position 28,659 of record NW_026624671.1, on the reverse strand, counting down.
AACAAGAAGTGGGCGTAGGAGCTGGCGTCTGCAGGGGGAGGGCAGCGGTGATTTCCCCCGCTCTGGGGTCGGGAGCTTTTCCAGATGAGCCCCCCCAGACATCCCTGCTGGGTTTGGGGCCCTCCGACTCACCGCCTTGAGGGAAGAACCGYGAGTAGATGAGCGTGAAGGTCTCCTCATCCACRAGGCCGCTGGGACATTCCTGGGAAKGGGAGCAGCGCCRGTGACCCCGAGGACCACAGGGACCCATGGATTTTGGGGCTCGGGGTGACAGACGCCCAGACTCACATTCTTGAAGCCGCGGTAGAGGGATTGAAGCTCCGTTTTGGTGAACTTGGTGCGAGCCAGCAGCTGCTCCAGCCCCTCGGGTTGGTGCCGGATGGTTGGGAGCTCCACGTCAACATCGCCGCTGTCTGCTGGAAKAGACTCCTGGGCAAAGACCCCCTCAAAAACAACCCCTCCACCCCTAAATCCACCCCCACCCCCTTAAAACCATCCCATCCCTCTAAAACTACCCCTCAGCACCTTGGCAGACCCGAGAGCTCCCTTGGGATGGACCCTGGAACACCCTGGGTGTTGCTTCCCAAGGGGTTTCCCGCGTTCCCAAGGCACAGAACATTCCGGAGCCACCTCTTGCCAACTGCTGCTCCTGCCCGGCCCGGCGGAAGGTAATTAATAAATGATGGTTCATTAATAATTTCAGCCTGGAAAGCCCGTGTGCAGCTGCTCAGCACAGGGTGGGTGTCAGCAATTTCGGGATGGGATTGGGAGCCTGGAAAATCCCCAGGAATGGTCAGAAAGGGGTCAACCACAGCTCCTGCTGAGCCAGGTCTCAGGGGAATTGGTGGGGTAGTGGGGAATCTGGCATTGTGTTTTGGAGAGGTTTTGGGAATAATTTCTTGGGGGAAAATAATTTTGGGGAAATAATTTCGGGAAAATAATTTTGGGAAAATAATTTTGGGATCATTTTTTGGGGGGCAATAATTTTGGAGAAAATTCCCAGGTACAGTCAGAGAGGGGTCAACCCCCAGTTCCTGCTGAACCAGGTCTCAGGGGACTTGGAGCGGGGCAGTGGGGGGCCCTGGCATGTTTTGGGGGAGGGTAGGGGATACTGGGACCTTGGTGTCCCATCTTAGGGAGSTTTAGGGCTGATGCAGGAATTGGGGCTCCCTGTGTCCCATCTCAGGAGGTTTTGGGGGTCACTGTGGAGTCAAAGCTCCCCAGCACCTCACCTTGTTGGCGGTCAAGACCAGCTCAGAGTACCCCTGTCCCACCGTGAGAAGGTTTGGGAGTCACTGGGGGTCCCCGTTATCCCCTCCTGGGGGTTCACTGGGGCCCTGGGAGGGATGGCAATGGGGCCCCCACCCCCCCAGCATGTTGGGGACTGGCACAGCCCCTCGGGGGAGGTCAGAGCATGGCTGGGCCATGACGCTGCTGGGGGGGTGCAGACCCTGCTGGCTCCCCCTGCACCCCCAAACCCTCAGCCTTCACCCCAGCCTTAGGGGGAACCCCAAAACCAGCCAGTTTTACTCTACGGGGACMAATCACAGCCCAACAGGTCACTTAATCCTGGGAGGAGGGACGGGGACAGCCCGCGATGGGTTAATTAAATAATTAGGGTTAATTTAGGTTAAGTGAGGAGGGGGGGTGGTACCTTCCACAGAGATGGGTTCCAGAATGCCGAACTGCTTGAGGACAGCGATGAAGAGGAGGATGACCACAGCCACGGCGCACAGCTCCATGCCCTGGATGCCCATGGCCCCTGGGGAGGGATTGGGGGGGATTGGGGGTTCCCCCCCCCCCAAACCCCGCGGGGGTGCGGGCGCTGGGTGCTGCGGGAGTGCGGGGCGGGTGCTGCGCCCGCTGCCCGTGTCCAGCTGTCCTGCCCTCCTCCTCCTTCTCCTCCTCCTCCTCCTCCCTTGGCACTCGCCCACCCCCCGGCCCCCCCGGCGCTGCTGCTTGCCCGTATTTTATTTTCAGTTCCCCCAAAGAGGGTGGCGGACTGGGGCAGGGGTGCTGCCCCTGCTCCCCGCAGCACCTGTGGGTGCTGAGTTCACAGCCACGGGGGTCAAACCAGGACGGGCCTCAAATTTGGGTGAAAAAAAGGTTGTTTTGCCCCCCCCCGCCCCCCGCCCCCGGTGGGATCGATAGGATCGATAGGGATGAGTAAGCAGCAAGGGGAGGGGAAACTGAGGCAGGGAAGGCGCGGGGGCTGTCCCGGTTCCCCCAGAGCTGCCCCCACCCCTCTGGAGATGTCCCATAGTCCTGGGGACATCAGTCCTGTTGCCTGAGGGCTGTTCCTGTCCCCCCTGGGGCTGTGCCTGTGCCCCTCGGGGCGTTGTCCCCCACCATGGCCAYCTGTACCCACTGCCAGCAGGAATGGCTCTCTGCAGAGCCCTGAGCTGGCCTTGTCCCCAAGGCTCCAGGGACATCAGGGACATCGGCCTTGTCACATCAGGGCTGTCCATGTCCCTCAGGGTGTCCCCCCCACAACCCACAGGACATCATCCCTGCCCYCCAGGGGTGTTGTGTCCCCAGAAGAATCTGTCTCCATCCCTCAGGRGATGTCATGTGCCCATGGCCCCTGGTTCCCATCCTTCCAGGGGACCCATCCTCATGGTCCCAGGGACATCATCCCTGTCCCTGTGCCCCACGGGGTGTCCCCATCACCTGCAGGGTATTCCTGTCTCCCCCCGAGTCCCAAGGGATCCCATGGCCCCCGGGGACACTGTTCCTGTCCTACTGCCGCTTGTCCCTGTTGCCCCCAGGGCTGTCCCCATGGCCCTCGGGACATTGTCCCTGTTCCCTCAGGGGTGACCCCAGACCCCAGGGTTTCCCTATTCACCCCGGGGTCGCCAGGTACCAGAGCGCTGTCCCATCCCCGAGGCCCTGGGGACATTGTCCCCTCAGGGTTGTCCCTCTCCCCTCAGGGCTGTCCCTTTCCCCTCAGGGTTGTCCCTCTCCCCTCAGGGCTGTCCCTTTCCCCTCAGGGGTCCCTGTCCCCTCAGGGTTGTCCCTCTCCCCTCAGGGTTGTCCCTGTCCCCTCAGGGCTGTCCCTGTCCCCTCAGGGGTGTCCCTGTCCCCTCAGGGGTGTCCAAACTCCCACCCCAAACCTCCAGAGCCCACAGTGACCACCGGACCCACACGGGGGGCGGGGGTCTTTGGGGGCGGGGTCTTTGGGGCGGGGCTATCCGTGTTGTGGGCGTGGTCAAGGGCGTGGCTCCGGATAGTGGCGCGATTCTACCGCATTAGCCTTTCCTTCCCGACGTCACTTCCGTTTCCGTCCGCGCCGGAAGTGCAGCCGCTTTCGCCGCCATGGCCTCAAGGTTACTGCGGGTGAGCGCGGCCCTGCGGCTCCTGCCCGCGGCATCTGCCCGCGCCGTGCCCGCCCGCCACCTCGGCGTACCCGGTGAGCGGGGACCGGGGGAGCGGGGAAACGGGGGAGGGGAGCGGGGGAAGAACGAGCGGGACCGGGGGGCGGCCGGGGCGGGGTGTCCGCGCCCCCAGTGTGACGGCGGCCCGCAGGAAACCTGGCCAGCGATGAGGAGCAGGCGACCGGCATGGAGCGGAAGGTGATGGAGGCCATGAACAAGGGTCTGGTGAGTGCCAGTGAGGTTGGGGAGATCCCTTGGTGGGGCTCGGGCCGGGTGTTYTGTGGGGGCGGGTGGTGGAGGATTGGGGGTATGTCTGGGAGAACCCAGTGGTGTCTCAAGGGATAACGGGGGCTCTGGSGTGGTTTCAGGGTTCGACGGGTGTTCGGGGAAGTCGCAGGGTCTTCTAGGGGGGCTCAGGGGTTGGCCGAGGRTTTGGGGGTATTTCAGGGTTTCGGYGCCCTTGTGGGGGAAGGGTCTGAGGGTTAAAGAGTGAGARGATCTGGGAATCCTAGGGATTTTGGGGAGGGCTCGGGTGGTGGCAGGGTCGCCTGGAGGAGGTTTCAGAGTTGAAGGGTTGCAGGGCTGGGGAGTTCTCRCAGGGGGTCTGGGGGTCTCAGAGCTGGGGGAGTCTCGGGGACAAAGTGTCTGAGGGGGAAACTGGGGGAACCCAGGTGGGGTGGTCAGTTTGGCTGYCTTGGGGATAGGCTGTCCTTAGAGGGGATTCTGGGTCTGAGGGGTGGAGGGGCGGGTGGAGGTTGTGGGATCTTCACAGTCTGGGGGTGCCCTTGCTTTCCCCTTTCCCACAGGATCCGTACAACATGTTCCGGCCCAAGCGCTACGCAGGCACCAAGGAGGACCCGAACCTCGTCCCCTCCATCACCAACAAGCGCATTGTGGGCTGTGTCTGTGAGTACCTGCCATCCCATCCCATCCCATCCCATCCCTGTGTCTGTGTGTCTGTGCTGTTCCTTGTGTCCATCTCCATGTGTCTGTCCTTTATGCGTGTCCATCTCTGTGTCTGCGTGTTCGTCCTGTTCTTGTGTCTATCTCTGTGTGTCTGTCCTGTTCYTGTGTTCTCATGTCCATTCTTATGTCTGTGTGTCTGTCTTGTCCATTTCTGTGCGTCCAGTCTCATGTCCATGTGTCTGTCCTGTCCCTTTGTCCATTTATCCATCCTTGAGTCTATGCCTGCTCGTGTGTCCATTCCTGTCCCCTGTCCATTTGTCCATCCCCRTGTCCATYCYTGTCTGTCCCTGTGCTCCACATCTCTTGTCCACATTTCTTGTCCCTCACCACCATGCCTGTCTCCCTCTGTCCCCTTGTCACATGCTGTTCTTCCTGGTTCTGTGCTCATGTCCCTGGGTCCCTGTGCCATGTTATCCCTGTCCCACGCTGTCCCTCTGTCCCTGTCTTCCCTGTCCCCATATCCCTGTTCCCCTGTCCCATCCCTTGTTATCCTTGTCCCATATTATCTCTGTCCCATGTTATCCCTGTTTGCTATTGCACGCTGTCCGTCTGTCCCTGTCCTGCCTGTCCCCATATCCCTGTTCCCCTGTCCCATCCCATGTTATCCTTATCCCATGTTATCCCTGTTTCCTATTGCACACTGTCCCTCTGTCCCTGTCCTGCCTGTCCCCATGTCCCTGTTCCTCTGTCCCACGCTGTCCCTGATCTCCCCAGGTGAGGAGGACAACAGTTACGTGGTTTGGTTCTGGCTGCACAAGGGCGAGGCCCAGCGCTGCCCCTCCTGCGGTGCCCACTACAAACTGATCCCCCACGAGCTGCCCCACTGAGGGGAGCCTGGGAGACCCTCCAYCCTCCCCTCCCCGGGACCACCGGGGCTCTGCTGGACCCCCTTGCATCACCCCAGATAAAGAGGTTGTGTGGACACCCTGACTGTGTCTTTGCTGGGGGCAGCAGGGTGGATGGAACAGGCCATGGGGGTGTCACTGTGAGCAGGGAGGGGATGTGGGAGGTGGTGTGAAGAGGTCTAGGAGGAGTATTTGAGGTGGGGGTAGCCCACTTCACTGGACCTCTGTCCTGGGAGGTGCTGGGRTTGGGGCAGGCCCTGGRTGCAGCTSTGGGAGAGGGTCCCATTACTGCTTWGTCCCTTTGGGGCTTCCTTGCCCAGCTTGTGCAATCCCCCATCCCAAAAGAAGCCCCTGAGTGCTGAGAGGGTTTGGGTTGCTCCCAGAGCCTCCTGGACAGATCACAGGATCCACACACTCACAGAGTACCCTCCCAGTGCCCCCCTTGGGCATGGTTTTGCTTATCCCATGGGTGACACCGCCTGGGCTGGAGGATCCCAGGGCGCCAGTCCTGCCAGGCACCTGTGCTCCATCTTCCTATGAGAGGACTTGGAAGGCTCCACCAGATTCCAGGAGATCCCCAGAGGTTTCCAGAAGATCCACAAAAGATCCACAGGGGAGCTGAAAGTTCCCAGGAGATTCCAAGTGGCCACAGGAGATCCTCACTGTTCAGCAGGAGATCCCTAAAGGCTCCCAGGAGATGCTGGGGCATCCCTGCTGGTTCCCATAAGATCCCCAGAGACTCCATGTGGTCCCAGGGCATCCCCAACATGAGGGCTCCCTTTAGGCAGGTTATCCGTGATGCCACATCCCCAGGCTGGGGATAATTGTGGGTTCTGCCCTCCAGGTTCTGCTGAGGGGTCCAGGGGGCCCTGGAGGTTCCGTGGGGGCCCTGGGAGGACCCGGGTGCTGCCCATCCCCAGCGTGGCCCCAGTGCTACTGACTAGCTGTGATGTCATCGATGATGTCACGCTGTCTGACATGACATCATACATATGGGATGGAGGGGGTGGAGCTGTGGGAATCACCAGGCAATGGAGCCTGTGTTCGCTGTGAATGACAGYCGAGGGGGCGGGGCTTTTGGCATTACTGGCCAATGGTAGCAGGCAATGGCCCTGACTGACAGCTGGGGGCGTGGCTCTGCCTTTAGGGGTGCAAAGGGACTGCAGGGCGGGGCTTAGAAAGGGGAGGGGATTCGGGCGTCCCCGACCAATGGGGGGTGGTGGCGGCTGTGACTGACAGCTGGCAAGGGCGGGAATCTGCGCTCGATGGAGCCGAGAGGGGTGTTACCTGGGGGCGTGGCTTCAGCGACCAATAGGAGCTGCTGGTGCCTGTGACTGACAGCTGGGGGGCGGGGTCTGTGCTCAGCAGTTGCTCTGCGAGGGGAGGRGGCTACGGGGCGGGGCTTATAGGGGCGGAGCTTGAGCCTCATTGACCAATGGAAGTCATGCGTGCCCGTGACTGACAGCCAAGGAGCAGACTTCTATACTCAATGGAGCGGCGCTGCGAGAGCCCATTGACCAATGGGAAGCATCGGTGGTCGTGACTGACAGCTGGAGACCGGGATGGAATTGGAGGGGAGGGGGCTGCGGGGCGGGGCCTGACGGGGGGCGGAGCTTCACCGGGGGCGCGCGGGGACGCGGCGGGCGGAGCTCTCGGCGCACGTGACGGCGGCGGTGCGGCGGTGACGTCAGCGGTGTCGCAGCGGGGCCGG
>NW_026624671.1:3325-21452 GCF_030028575.1 Malurus melanocephalus | reverse complement strand
CGAGCAGGAGACGCAGGAGCTGGCGTCCAAGCGGCTGGACATCCAGAACAAGCGCTTCTACCTGGACGTGAAGCAGAACGCCAAGGGCCGCTTCCTCAAGATCGCTGAGGTGGGCGCGGGCGGCTCCAAGAGCCGCCTCACGCTCTCCATGGCCGTGGCCGCCGAGTTCCGCGACTACCTGGGCGACTTCATCGAGCACTACGCGCAGCTGGGCCCGTCGAGCCCCGAGCAGCTGGCCCAGGCCGCCGGGCCGCCGGGCGAGGACGGCGCCGGCCCCCGCCGCGCCCTCAAGAGCGAGTTCCTGGTGCGGGAGAACCGCAAGTACTACCTGGACCTGAAGGAGAACCAGCGCGGGCGCTTCCTGCGCGTCCGCCAGACCGTGAACCGCGGCCCGGGGCTGGGCTCCACGCAGGGCCAGACCATCGCGCTGCCCGCACAGGGCCTCATCGAGTTCCGCGACGCCCTGGCCAAGCTCATCGACGACTACGGGGGCGAGGAGGACGAGCTGGGCGGCCCCGGCGGCGGCGGCCCGGGAGGCGGGGGGCTCTACGGGGAGCTGCCCGAGGGCACGTCCATCACCGTGGACTCCAAGCGCTTCTTCTTCGACGTGGGCTGCAACAAATACGGGGTGTTTCTGCGGGTCAGCGAGGTGAAGCCGTCCTACCGCAACGCCATCACCGTCCCCTACAAGGCCTGGGCCAAGTTCGGCGGCGCCTTCTGCCGCTACGCCGAGGAGATGCGCGACATCCAGGAGCGCCAGCGGGACAAGCTCTACGACCGGCGCGCCGGCCCGCCGGGGCCCGGCAGCGGCAGCGGCGCCGGTGACGACTCCGACGGCGACGACGTGGACGACGACTGAGCCGATCCCCCCAGCCCTCGACCCCGACGCCGGCCCCCCACCACCCCCCTCGAGCCCTGGGGCAAAGGGGTCCCCGATCCCCCCTCCCAGTGACGGGGCAAAGGGGTCCCCGAACCCCCCTCAACAGCGATGGGGCAAAGGGATCCCTGAGCCCCCCCACCCTCTTCCTAGCGACGGGGTGAAGGGGTCTCCAAATCCCCCACGATCCCRCTCCCAGCAATGGGACAAAGGGGTCCCCGAGCCCCCCCCTCCCCCAGCAGCGGTGAGGCACGGGGGTCCCCGAGCCCCCCGAGCCCCCCCTCCTGCCGCCACCGGAGAGAGAGAAACCGGCCCGACCGTGCCGCCGCCCGCGGCCCCCCTGCCCCCTCCTCTGCTCCCACCATGGGACCCCCCGGCCCCCAGGACTCGCTGCTTTGGGGGGGGACAGGGAGTCACCCGCAGCCCCCTCCCCTCCCGGTGCTTCCCCATCAAAACCAGCACCCGAGTGCCCCGGAGCCGAGGGGCAGCGGCAGCGCCCGGCGGGGGCAGCGGAGGCACCTTGGACCAACGGCCGTTCCCTCGGCTTGTGATTTTTCCTTCATTTTCCTTTTTTTTTTTTTTCCCCTCTTTCCACATTGGTTTGGTTTTTTTGTTTTTTTTTTTGGTTGTTGATTTTTTGGGATGCAAACTCCGGGCACCCGAACTGGAACCTGCCCTGAGCTGGCAGCTCCCTGACAATTAGGGAAGATTTCCWCTGTTCTGCCGATTTCTGACCGTTTTTCCCCCCTCCCCCTGTTTCCCGCCGGGAAGGGGGAGGCGCCGGCACAAAGCACAAGGAAAAACTCGACGGGGTGAAACATCTTCCCCTTCTCTCCAAATAAGGCGCCTCCGGCCCCGTTTCACCAGGACCCGCCGGAATCCGCCCCTTGGCTTCACCCAAATTGGATTTTCCGGCCCCAAATCCATAGCCACGCCTGGCCCCGGCACCTTGGGGGTGGATTTTGGAGGATTATTGTTATTTTTTGCCTCCTTTTGTCTTTTTTTGCCCCCCTGGGCCCGGCCCTGGCGCCGCCTGGCCCCTCCAGCCACCTCCTATTAAACACATTTTTCCACTCTGAAATAGTCTTTTTTTAAAATTCTTTTTCACTTCCTCTGCTCARTCCTGCCCTGTCCAGAATTCCGGTTTTTCACCCCGTTTTCCCAGAACTCTGAACTCCGTCGCTCTCATTCCAAAGTTTTGCCTCTTCTCCAACGGTTTCACCACTTTTAGGACTTTTCTTTTTTTTCTTTTAATCCATTTTTGGGCGCCCAATCAGCWGCCTCTTTAATTTATTACCACGGATCTGGCGTCTCCTTCTCTCCATATTTATTGGGAAGTGAGGAACAGCCGCAGACCCCTGGGGGACCCCCTGCACCACAGGGACGCCGTTGTCCATCCGTCCGTCTGGCCTCTGGCCCCATCCCGCTGCTCCCGCTGCCGTCGCTCTTTTTAAAGGGATTTTTAAAAGCAAATTTCTTCCGTTTATCCCATTTTTAAAGCCTTCTCCGTTGCAAAGGACCCGGATCCCTCACTCACTCACACGGGAGCAATAGTCCTTCCTCGATGGCCGATGTGTCCGTACTGTATTTTGTAGCCTCAGGCAGCTCTTTCTGGTGAATTCCTGCTGTATCCACCCATCCTCCTGGTCCTGTGTTCTTTGCCACGGAGAAAAACCATAAACCACGACGGCGACGACGGATTTGGGGGGAAAAAAATGCTCCCAGCTCCGCGGGACTCACCGGCGTCCTGCCGCGGGACCTCTCCTTTTATTTTTGAAGAGGATGAGATATATATATATATATATATATATATATAAAAATATATATATATTCCTTTGGTTTTCTTTCTTTTGGCTGAATTGCGGTGATTTAGCCTTCTTTCTACTCTGGGAGAGCGGCGGAATTGCTGCCAGCCCGGCCCAGCTCCGGGGAGCTGGCTAGAAATACCTGGAAGAGGAAAAAAAAAAAAAGGCAAAACCACCAAAATCCAGTAATAAACCCAAAAAARCAGCTCCCGGCGTCGGCTCAGGGAGCCTTTCCTGGCCGGAGAAGCGCTGGATGCATGGACACAACCTCCCACAGCTCCATTTGGGTGGGAAGAGCAGAGCACGTCGGGGGAAGACAGCGGAAAAAACAGCCAAAATGAGATAAAATGGGGAAGAAAGGGGATTTGAGGTGCCCGCTGGAGTGAGGGGAGTGGCTGTGGGGGCTGCCTTGGGGGAGGGGAGCTTGGGGGGCAGTTTTGGGKTTTTTTTTCTCTTGGAGTCCCCCAGGAGCTGGTGGGTATTTCCCAGGAAAGTGGGACAACGCYGGCATCTCCCCCAAACCCCCTTCCCATCTCTCTGTGTATAGACATGGCTGTGTGTACATAAGTCAGATTCGGTTGGGTTTTGGGTTGAATTCTGTAGAAAATGGGCAAATTGCTTTTTTTTTTTTTACGTTTTAAACCACAAATAGGGGGAAAAATAATCCGAATTCCTGGTACTTCCAGCTTTGATGCCCCATAGGGGCCAATGGAAAACACAATGATGGCTGTACAGACAGAAAGTTGGAAGTCTTGTACAGCACCCCAAAATTCGCTGGAAATACCCCAAGTGGCTGGGTCCAGAGCCTGTGGTGCCTCCAGGGCAAGTTCAATCAGCTTCAATTCTTTTTGCCCTAAAAAATATGGAAGAAAATTTGGATTCTCTGCCGTGTTTCCAGGCGATTTGAGGGCGGTGGGGGATGTTTCAGGCGAGCCATGCCAGCAGCTCCTCATGTTGGTGACAAAACCAACCCAACCCCTCATGGGCCTCTGCTAAAAAAAAGTGGGGRAAAAAAATCACAAAAAACTGGAAAAGATTTTTTAAAAAGCAGCTGAGGGAGCACTAGGGGTGTGCGGGGCAATGCACCAGGGAGCTCGGCAGGTATTACCAGTGGGAAATTCCAGCCAGCTCCATGGATGCTCCCAGATGTTCCTGCAGGGCGAGGCCCGGCCACGGGTGCCATCGCCCCTCCTCAGCCTCCTCATCCTCGCGGAGCCGGTCGAGCCAGCAGCACCAGAACCAAGCCAAGCGGAGTGGTGGAGTCRGGGCTGGGTGTTGGCAGGAGAGCCCAGATGTGGGCGGGACAGCTGGGGAGGAGCACGGCGTGGCCTGGAGCTGCCTCAGARCAGCGGCCCCAGGGGGTTCTGAGCATGGGTCTGGCACGGGTGGCTCACTGGGCCCCAGCACATGGGTCATCCATCCCAGCCAGGGGGCTGGAGAATCATCGGTGGGGAGAGCGCTGGATCCTCCTCCTCCAAGAGACAGAAGCTCCAAGAGTTGGATTCTCTGACAGCTGGGTCCTCCAAGATTTGTATCCTCTGGAAGATGAATCCTCTCAGTGYCCGATCCTCCTCTGAGAGCTGGTTCCTCCTCCAAGAGTTGGATCCTTCAAGAACTGGATCCTCTGAGCACCAGATCCTTCTCTGAGTGCTTGATCCTCCTCCAGGTTGGATCCTCTGAAAGCCAGACCCTCCCAAGAGTTGGATCCTCWTGAGAGACGGATCCACCGGATGCTGGACCCTCCTCTTCAAGCTGGATTCTTTTTCAAACACCAGATCCTCCTCGGAGAGTTGGATCCTCTGAGAACTGGATCCTATGAATGTTGGATCCTTCTCCCGAGCGCCGGATCCTCCTCAGAGCAGCAGATCCCCCAGGAGCGCCACCTCCCTCCCCGAGCGCTCGCCACCATGTCCCTTTGCCGAAAAGAGAAAAAAAAAAGAAAGTTTTATTCCTGTTATTTTTTTAATGAAAGAAAAACAAAAACTAAAGCAAACCTGCACTTTAGGCGGCCGGGGGGGCCGGGGCCCCCGTGTCCCTTCCCTGCGGCCGGCGGGGCGGCTCCAGGGGCCGGAGGCAGGTCCTGGGTGTTACCACTAGCGCAGACGAGGCCGACGTGACGAACTCCTCCTGCTCCGAGCACTCCTGACGTAGCAGATTTTTGCAAATGGAGTTTTACAGTCTATATTTAAAGAATTGTATGTTTGTAACAAATAAAGTATGCGGAAAAGTGAATGAAAACCAGCCCGGGCCCAACTTGCTCCTTGTGGGTGCCATGGGGGGCCCTGAGGGTGGAGCTGATGCCACCTTTGCAGTGTGGGGTGGGGTGGTCACCTGGGGCATTACGGGGACACACGGGATGTGAAGGTGTCAGGAGCACAAAAGGGGCACATGGGGTCCCCCACCTTGTCCTGATGGGTTTCCCTGACTCTGGGGAATTGGGGGTGTGAGGTACCAGCATGATGGGTTAGGATGAAGTGGTGGTGTGGCTCAGGTGTGTTGTGTGTCACAGCTTGGGCTGGTGTGCGCACGGGTATAAGGTGTGTGTGTGTGTAAAGTGTGTAGGGGGTGCATGTGGGTGTGTGTAAGGTATTTGTAAAGTGAGTATAAGGCATGTGTGCCACCACATGGCTGCCTGGTATGGGTTGTGTGTGTGTGTAAAATTTGTGTAAGGAGTGTGTGCCATCACACGGCTGCCTGTGTGCAAGGGTAAGTCTGGGAGGGTTTGGTGTGGCACGCGTGTGGTGTGTGTGCCATGGCTCAGGCAGGTGCGTGCACAGATGTGAAAGGCTTGTGTGCCGTGCACGGTGTGTGTGTGTCAAGTGTGCGTGCTATCACACGGCCGTGTGGCGTGTGCCCAAGCACGGTGCCATGCCCGCAGCTGTGTGCCTGTGTGCCGTGTCCCCTCCGTGCCCGTGCCGTGTCCCCGCGGGCGGTGCTGCAGCCCCCTCCCCCCGCGCTGCGGCTCCCTGCGGGCTCGGGCTCATCTGAGGACACGCAGGGACCCGCCTGCGCATGAGCCGCCGCCGCCGTCACCGCCATCACTGTCACCGACACCGGGGCCTGGCGCGACCCCCGATCCCCGCCCCATTCCGAGCCCCCAGCGCGCACGTCCTCGAGGTCCACAGGAGCGGCTGCTTCGGCCCCATCCCCGGCCCCATCCCCGGCCCCATCCCATCCCATCCCGCAGCTGCTCCGGCCCCCCCGGTTGGAAGAGGTGGGGACAGCCGGGGGGCCTCTGGATTGTGCCCGGGGTGGGGGCCCAGCCCCCCGCAGTTGCTGCCCGGGCAGGTGCGGGCGGTGTTGCGTGCCCTGGGGTGCGGGGAGCAGCTGCGGGATGAGGGGCTGGGGGCACCCTGAGCCTCGCCGGCAGCTGCAGCGAGGGGCGGGGGGATACACCACCCCCCAGCCCGGTGCTGCAGCGAAACTGAGGGGCAGGGTAGGAACCTCGGGGGGGACAGTGACAGTGACAGATGAAAACGTCATCCTCCTCCTCATCGCCCTCCTGCTCCTCCCAGCCCGTGCAGCCGGGGCAGAGCGGCTGTGGGACGGGGAATTGGGGGCCGCCTTGAGTCTCCCGACAGCTGCAGCGAGGGACGGGGTGCGCCTCGCCCCCGCCCAATGCAGGGCACTTGTGGCACCGGGGCCGGGACAGCCGGGGGAGACAGTAACAGGTGCCTCCCTCCCTCCCTCCCCCCAGCCATGGTCAGCGTGGAGCAGGGAGGGTGTGGGGCTGGGGACCCCCTGAGTGCCCCCGGCAGTGCAGCGAGGAGCGGCGGCTGTGCCGTAACCCCCACCCTGCCCGGTGCTGGGGGGAAACCGCGGCCCAGCAGCGACGACAGCCGGTGGGGAGGGGACAGTGACCGCACCCGGTGCAGCCGGGCTGGGCTGCCCTGGCACCGACCCCAGCCCGGGCTGGGCTGCCCTGGCACCGACCCTCGCTCGGAATCCCCAGTTCCATTTACAAACTCACCTCGTCACACAATTTGACACTAAAATGGGCTCGTCACGAGAAACGCAGTTTTTATTTACTGTGACACGTTTGTTCCGAAAAGGCACCCCCACACCCCCCAACAGTACAGACTATGAATTTTGGGCCTTCTTTAGCCACACTTGACTCCTGCCGCCATCACTGACAATCCCTTCGGGCTCTCGAGGTCCGCCCCAGAAACTGCAGGGTCTATGTTACCTCACTACCGTTGCCCTTATCCCTCATCCTACGGGGCAGCGCCGGTTATTTCTGCACTGCCTGAAAGAAACACACGGAGGGTCAGAGGYACCGGCGGGCCTGRGTGTTCCCGGGCGGATTCCTCTCAYGCCGGGGCCGTGYCAGGAAAGAAGCCCCTGGCCCGACAGAACCCTTTAGAAGGGTCTGGGGCGCAGCGGGACCCTCGACCCTCCCGGACGCAACAAACCCCCGCCCACCCACGCTCCCCTCAGTCTCGTGTCCTATCCCCTCCCCGAGCTCCCCTTCCTCCCCTCACACAAACAAGACCGGGGGCGGGGCGATGGAATGGGCGGGAAACACCAGCGCCGTCCCATTGGCTGATATAGCTGTCCGTCATCATGATCCCGCCCACTGTCGCAGGGCTCTCTCTTTCTATTCGCCGGGCGGTGACGTCACCCACGTGAGGACGCCCCGCCCTCACCCCGCTGCGTGCCGTGTGCAAAGGCAACACAGCCGTTAAACGAGCCGCGGGGCGGAGCCAGKCATGGACGGGGCAAGAAGCGGCTCTCCTATTGGGCACCGWGAGATGTTCAAATAAGTATGGGAGGCGGTGATTGGTGGCGGTGCGGCGCGGCCCGCCGCCCCCGCCCGGGCGGGTCATTGTCTGGAGGCTCCTGAGGCGGGTCGGGCGCGGCGGCGGTTCTGGGGTTCGGACGGCGGCGGCGGCACCATGGTGAGGGCAGAGGCAGCYGGGGGCCTTGCGACTCGCGGGGCTGGCCAGGACAACGCGGTCGGTGTGAGCCGGGCCCCGTGGGGCCGCCAAYGGGCGCTGTTGTCGGCCCAGGCCGAGCGGGGCCAGGGAGACGGGCCCTGATCCGTGACCTTGGGTCCGGCCCGGCGCTCCTCCGGTGCCCCGTGGCTGCCGCTGCCTGGCTCCTGGGGAGGGGGTTYGTCCTACCCCCCAAATCCGGCCCTGCCGGTGCCCTCCGGCGCTGTCAGAGAGCTGCAGTGTCGGCCGGTGTCTCCTCGGTCGCGATTTGTGCTGTTTTCAGTTCGTTTGGGCGGGAGGAAGGGACTACCGGGGGGGAAACGTCARCCGAGGGGCACGAGCGGGCTGTGTCAGCCGCCCGGCGCCTCCCCCGGGGTTACGCGGATACATCTCATCCCGCTTCCCGAGGGAACGGCCTGGGCCGCGGGGCAACAAAAGCGGGGCTTCAACCTCCCCGGTGCCCCGTTTGTGTGGGCCCGTAGGGAGAACGGGGGGAGGCGGGTCTGGAGCTGTCAGCGAGGGCGGGCAGGTGGGATGTGGGTTCGGGTTATCTGCGAGAGGTTCCGTGGATCTGTAGGATGCTCTGGGCCGTTCTAAAGATCCGTGGGGGGATATTGAGCGGGTTCCCTGGATTCACAGGGGGCTTGGGGTACTGCATGGATCCGCGGGAGGGTTCCGTGGTTACACAGGGGGTTTCTATGGRTTTGCAGGAGTGTTCGGGAGGTTCTGTGAACATACCCTGTGGATCCACAGGAGAAGTTCTGTGGATCCGCAGTGAGCTTGAAGGGTTCCCTGGATCTGTAAGGGATTTCTCTGGGTTTGTAGGGGACTCGAGAGGTTCTGTGGTATCAGAGGGGCGGGAGGGTTGGGCGATTGGGTGTTTGAGGAATTCTATGGATCCTTGGGAGGTTCTGTGCATCCACAAGTGGACTTGAGGGGATTCCATGGGGGACTGTGGCATTCCCGGAGGTTCCAGAGCTGGAGATAAGGGCCCCGATCCCTCAGCGTTAACATGGAAACATCGTTGGATTATGCAACCCCTGCTGCCGCCAAGAATTGTGCTTGGGGATGTCTGGGAATGTGCGACAGGAGATAAGAAGTTACTGTTTGAAGGGGTTTTATCCTGTTTGAAGCAAGGAAAAAAAAAAAAAGTAGTTTGCCTGCTGTGAGGGATTCCGCATGTCAGAGTTGGGGAGGATTTTTATCACGGGAATGTGCTTCCAGCAARGAGCTTTGGTGGAGAGAAGGGATGCAGATGTCACAGGGATTGTCTGAGTCCCTGGGAGCCCCAGTTCTGGRGGGAGGGTGRGGAGAGAATCCTCGGAATTCCCTCCTCAGGAGGGAGGAGYCCAGGAGCCTTCAWTCCCTGYRTGGAGTGTTATGAGCTCTCATGAGGAGCYRGGGGCAGCTGGGCTTGGGGGACCTCCTGTGTTCCCTCTGCAAACCCCGTGGAGGGTTGGTGAAAATCGGGACAAACCTTGGCATTTCCATGGCGAGACYTTTCTTCCTTCTTTTTAGTCAACCCCCCTGTAAAGATGTATCAGGCAGGCAGCTCCAAGCAGGAAAACCTGGTGTAGTAGTGGGAAAATTCACAGCTGGCCGATAAAAGCCCTCAGTGGGAACAGCCAGTGCTTTTCCCAAAGCTGTCTTTTATTCTTAGAGCAAGGAAATATCCCCAAATCCCCCTTTCCTTCCCATAAATCTTCCTTTCAACCCCTCAAATCCTCCTTTGAGGAAGGCAGTTTTACAGAGTGATGTTTTCTCTTGATAAAAGTAATTCCTGGTGCTTCACCGTTTCTCCAAATCATCCCTGAAGACCCTCCTGTTKCTACTGCCAGGACACAGAGTGGGTTTGCCAGGTCCTGCCATTCCCAGAGCCAGATCCCCCATGGCCTCACCCGGCATCCTCTGCTTGTTTTAATCACCTCGGGATTAATTAATGCCCTCTCCTGACTAATTTTTTTTTCCAATGTTTGAGCTGTGTTAACTCCCASCTKGYTGGGATGRGACRGGACACAGATCTTGGATGTTCCCAGGTTGACCAGCATCTTGTTTTAGGGATTAATGTGYTCCACTTGYTCTTCTGGGRTCTCTGGGTCCTTTCAGCTCCTTCACCATGAGTCAAAATTCCTCCTTTTTAGAGGAGATGGGGATTGTGGGATCAATATGTGCTATAAAAACAGGGATTATGACTCTCCAGGGTGTTTCAGGCTCTGCTCTCTCTCTGCTGTTGCTTCTTGTCTCTCTTTGGGCTGAAAAACTTGGTTTGGGGGATTATTACTCCTGGTTTTTTTGTGGTTATTATTTTTTTTTTTTTACCTGGAGCAGATTTTGTGTTGCTGATGTGCTTCACATGAAGGGTGCAGCTCCCTGTGCCTTCCTTAGGAATGGCTCTCATTAGTGATTCATTACGTCATGGGGTCTTCCCATATCCCTGGAATCCATGAATTTCCTGACAGCGGATGGGAGAGCCCAGCAAACCCGTGCTTGGCTCTTCCTTGTTACTCAGCAACTCCCAAAGGCTTGGCTTTGGCATTTCCACCACTTCCAACATGATTTTCATTAAATCCACAATTTCTGGGGCTCCCACATACTGTGAAGTAGGAAGGGACTTATCTCTGAATCCCACAGGATTCACATTCCCACGTACAGGAGCAATGTTCTGCCTAGTGTCCAGTGTCACAATTTGGAGAAATCGAAGCTGAAATCAAACTGGCCTCACAAGTGCTGAAAAACARTGCCTGACAACRGGATTTTGGGCTGGTTTTCTCCCATTTGKCRTTTTCTGGAAARTACTGGGAATAGTGGCAGCAGGAATAAGACRCYTGSATGAGGGARCAGCTGCTGCATGCTGAAAATCTCCCTTGTCCTCTTGAATCTGGGTTTGAGAGGCCCTGAGTTGCCAGGGAGCTGCCAGATTATCCTGTAGCAGATCCCTCTGTCTTAGAATTAACGAGATTGTTTGGAATCAGGGATTAATTAGATTAATTAACAGGCCCCTTTCTCCCCCAGGCTGGCGGCAAGGCGGGCAAGGACAGCGGCAAGGCCAAGGCCAAGGCCGTGTCGCGCTCCCAGAGAGCCGGGCTACAGGTATGGCTCATGGAATCAACAGAAAACAGGAATTTCTGGCAGGTGGGGGGCCCAAAACCCTCTTGTTTTGGGTGAAAATYGAATATTGTGGAATTTGGAGGCTTATGGAGTGTGGAGGGCTCACAAAGGGGGTTTGCAGTCAGGTGGGACAGAGAGGATGGGAAGATTAATTGGGAGAATCAATGATTGTCATTATATATTCTGCTTAATAATTATAATAACTTAAAATGCAATTATTTTATGCTATACAAAGTGCAATTATGTCATTACTTTATAAGAGCAATATATATAATATATTTATATATAATAACATAATGTATTCTTATGAAATATATTAATTTTATATATYAATAATAAATCGGATCATTATAATTAACATATCTTCTGTTTAGAGAAGATTGTGTTGAGTTGCTCCTGGAAGCTGCAGCCAGGCARGGTGGGGAATCTTTTGGGCCCAAGTCAGCAGTATAGGGTATAACTATGCATATTGGGGCGGGGCTATGGGTGTTAATGAGGTTTTTAATTGCCCCCCCAGTTCCCAGTCGGCCGCATCCAYAGGCATCTGAAGACTCGGACTACCAGCCACGGGCGTGTGGGAGCCACGGCAGCCGTGTACAGTGCAGCCATCCTTGAGTACCTGACCGCTGAGGTAGGACCCCCCTCCCCAGACCCTGCACCCCTKCCCATGGCATTCCCACCTCTTGCTGGTGTCCTGCAGGTGCTGGAGCTGGCCGGGAAYGCTTCCAAGGATCTCAAAGTCAAGCGGATCACACCCCGGCACCTGCAGCTGGCCATCCGCGGTGATGAGGAGTTGGACTCCCTGATCAAAGCCACCATTGCTGGTGGAGGTGGGCATCATTCCCACGTTTCCATCCTTGATTGGGGATTTTAGCAAGAAGAAGGGGAAATACGGGAAAATGAAATGGAATTTGGCAGTTGGCATAAATGCATGGGCTTGCTGCTTCCCTAGATTCACACTGAAGGGATCCAGTCAGCCAGCATTCATACTGGATTTTCACAAAATGGGGAATTGAGGATTTTTTGGAGTGTCTTGGGAATTCTGCAAGTGGCTTGACAGGAATTCTTCCCTCCTCTCCACAGGTGTCATTCCCCACATCCACAAGTCCCTGATTGGGAAGAAGGGACAACAGAAAACAGCGTAGAGGGAGCGTGGCGCCGGATCCCCCCGTCATCGTACTGTACCTGGGCACAGGAACATCTCGGGGAAAGGAGGAGTTTTTTTTAAGGAATAGTTCAAAGGAAGAGCATAGAGGATTGACTGTAGAGGAAACATTGGGATGGGTTTAGATTCTGAGTAGGACACACCGCGGGCCGTGGGGTGGCAGCTGGGGGTGGGTGAGGGGCTCAGCTGCCCCCACGTTTTATACAAAAATGGAACCCATAAACCATTTTTTACAAAAAAAAAAAAAAACCCTCTCCTGTGGTAGCGGGGAGTGGGAGGGGTCGGGAATGTTTGCAACATCCCCGGACCCTGGCAGCGGGTGGAGTGGCCTGGTGCAAGCAACTTGCAAATAAGTCTGAATGCAAAAACACGGTGAAATGACAAACACCGCCCACTATGCAAATAACGGGGGGTGGGTCGTGTCCAAGGCTCCGCCTCCCGGGCGCACATGGCCGGGTGTGTCCCTCTGTCCTTGCCTGGACACAGGAATGTGTCTGTCCATCTGTCCATTGTGTGGGGGTATCTGTGTGTCCATCTGTCCCAGGGCTGGGGGTGCCAGTGGGCACGGAGTCTGGGTGTCCATCAGATGTGGCTGTGTGGGTGCTAGATGTCTGTACTGGGCATCTGCAGATGTCAGGGTCTGCCAGTCCTGGGTGTCACTCTCTCTTGAGCACATGTCCTTGTCCACCTCCTGCCTACCCGTTCCTGTACGAGCCCTGGGGAGCCCCATATGCAGCCAGCTGTGGGGGTGCCCGAGCCGGGACCAGAGGTGGTGGCGGGAGGAGCCGCAGCCGGGGCGACTTCTGCACTGGTAACACCGGGCTCTGGTTGCATCAGGCGTCAAGTGGCCCTAACGGCCTAGGGCAYCATCACCGCCGTGCCCGGGTTTAGAGCCGCCCCGCCGGACCGCAGCGCCTGGGCAGCCGCGGGATCGGTCGTGACCAGAGTCTGCGGCCAGGGCGGGGTCGGGCCGGGGTCGCTGCAGGCGGGCCCGAGGCCGCACAATGGCGACGCTGCCGTGCGCAAGATGGCGGCGGGGGGGCGGGGTCGTCCTCGCTGCCCGCCGGCCGTGCACTGCGCATGCGTGCCCCGKMCCGTCGCCAGGCGCACGCGCRCGSCGCCGCGCGCCYGGAGGTKCAGGGCCGCGCCGGAGGCACCATGCGGCCTCCACGGGAGAGTACGGCGGGGAGCATTGGTGCCCGCCTGCAGCACCACGCTCTGCGGAATAGAGGAGACTGTCTGACCGGCAGTTGAATACCAGTCATTGCTCCGCTGGCATCGGAATGCTCAGGGCTTCCCCAGCGGTTGAGCCCACTCTGCAGGTTACGTAACGYGCTCCCCCTGCCCGACTGCAGTGGTTCTGTCCCCTCTCCTCCGCGGGTCGTATTTCGCTCGCCATTGGCTGGGTGCGGCAGYGGGGCGTGGCGAGGAGGCTATAACTAGAGGTGGTGCGGCAGGGGCCGCGTTCAGTCTACTGCGGCGGTGTTTGGGTTCTGTTGCTGTCGTGCTTTCCCCTGCTGCCTATCGCCGCCCATCGCGCCGCCATGAACGGGCAACTGAACGGTTTCCACGAGGTGTTCATCGAGGGGGGCACGTTCCTCTTCACCTCCGAATCCGTGGGCGAGGGGCACCCAGGTGCGGGCCGCRCGGGGCTGGGCGGGGCGGCTATTGCGCAGGCGCGACCGGGCGGGGGGGAGGATGAGGATGGTGAGGATGAAGATAAGGGTGAGGATGAGGATGGAGGGAGTGAAGGTGGGCCGGGGGCGTGGGGGGTTGGGGGCGGTGACGCGGGCGGGCGCGCGCGCAGTGTGAGGCGGGCGCGCGCTCGCCGCATTGCGGGCCCGGCGCGCACGTGCTGCCCGCGTGGGGCGGGACACGGGGGTGACGATGGAGCGGGGGGGGCCCGGTACCGTTGTGACTCAGCCGTGACTAAGCAACTCCCGGTGCCCCCGCACCCCGTGGGACCCCCGCTGGGGGCTCCCCCCTCGCCTGGATGCCGGGGATAAGACAGGCCTGGTGACCCTCACACACCTACCCCGGCGCGGGGTGTCGCCCTTAGTCCACCCTACGCCCCCTGAGGGTGTCTCCGGTGTCGCCCGGGCGGAGATGTAGCGTCGTGGGTCTCCCCAGATGTGTCCTCCCGCCGCAGCTGGGGGGTTATACTGCTCTCGGCGAGTGGTTGGAGTCACCCCAGTTCGGTATTAGCCGGTGCCGGTCTACCCCAGTCTTTGTCCTCGCTGATTTGGGGCACATGACCGTTAATCTGCGGAGGCAGCTGCCAACGCCCAGCACCCGCTGCCTGGGCACACCCAGCACCCTGGAACCCCCTCAGCTCCGGACACTCCAGCACCCAGGATCAGGGCACCCCCAGTACGTGCTGAGTTCCCCTCAGCTCCGGGTTCCCCTTGGACTCCCAACACCCCACAGCTCCAGTCGTTCTGGCTCCAGCACGCACAGCCTGATGGCACAACATGTGGCTGCTCTGGGGYTCTCCCTACACTGCCTGAGGGAGGAGGATGTGAGGTCCATTTCCTCACTCCTTTACCCCAAAAAGCATCCAGGGGACCCTCTTCCCCTTACCTCAGCTGGGCGCTACCTTGTCCTCACCCAGATACTTTCTGGAAGGTCGCTGCCAAGGACACCCGCAGTCCTGGTGACACGGGTGGCCGTTGGGACACCCCTGGGACACCCTGAATACCCCCCACCCTAACAAAACACCTCAGAAGCAGGAGGAAGCTGGGTGTCTGGTGGGGTATGGCTGGAACAGCTTTGGCTGGGGGCAGAGCTGCTGAAAGCTGGCATGCTGCGGATTTGGGAAGCTGAGACACRGGTCTGATCCCCTTGATGGTGCCACAGGGCTTAGCCTTGGTTGAAGCTGGAGCGTAACTGGGACATGCCTCAAATTCCAGACTGGGGACAAGGCGAGGGCTGTGTACACCCTGGGGGCGCTCCTGGATTATGGGGCTCCRATCCCTCTGCCAGAGGCTCCGGAAGGAAGGGCTGTGCCGTGCCGTGCTGGGCTGTCCCACGCCACTGTGACGCCTTCTGCTCTCTATGTTCCCAGATAAAATCTGYGACCAGATCAGTGATGCTGTCCTGGACGCCCACCTCAAGCAGGACCCAGATGCYAAGGTGGCCTGTGGTGAGTAAGGGCACAAGGAGACAATGGGTGAGTGACGTGGAGATGACACCATGCTGATGTCACGCTTTCTCCTGCAGAGACAGTGGCCAAAACCGGGATGATCCTGCTGGCGGGGGAGATCACCTCACGGGCCAACGTGGATTACCAGAAGGTGGTCCGGGACACCATCCGACACATCGGCTACGATGACTCCTCCAAAGGTGTGTCCCGGGGKGCCACCACCTCAGTGACAGCACAAGGGTGGCACTGGGCTCACCACAGCTCCCTTTCCCCCCTCAGGCTTTGACTACAAGACGTGCAATGTGCTGGTGGCCCTGGAGCAGCAGTCCCCGGACATCGCCCAGGGCGTGCACCTGGACCGCAGTGAGGAGGACATTGGTGCTGGTGACCAGGTGAGACCTGGGGCTGCGGGGCTGCTGTGGTGTGACCGAGCGTTGGATGTGATCGAGGGTTGGGTGTGACACCCCTGTCCCTGTGCCGCAGGGGCTGATGTTCGGCTACGCCACAGACGAGACGGAGGAGTGCATGCCCCTCACCATCGTCCTGGCGCACAAGCTCAATGCCAAGCTGGCTGAGCTGCGCCGCARCGGAGCCCTGCCCTGGCTGCGTCCCGACTCCAAGACACAGGTGAGGTGCTGGCAGGTCCCCAGAGGCCTCAAGAGCTCCTTGTTTTCCCTTGGCTGCCTTCTGACTGGTGTCCCCTGGCAGGTGACGGTGCAGTACATGCAGGACCGCGGGGCAGTGATCCCCATCCGGGTGCACACCATCGTGATCTCGGTGCAGCACGATGAGGACGTGTGTCTGGATGAGATGCGCGAYGCACTCAAGGAGAAGGTCATCAAGGCTGTGGTGCCCCCCAAGTACCTGGATGATGACACCATCTACCACCTGCAGCCCAGCGGCCGCTTCGTCATCGGTGGGCCCCAGGTGCGGCTGAGGGCACTGTGGTGACAAATGTGACACTGTAGTGGTGGTGATGGCAGTTGTGATGGAACGGTGATGGTGGCAGCCGTGATGGTGCAGTGATGATGGCTGAGGGGTGGTGACAACACGGTGACAGTGCTGACGTGGTGACAGCGTGACGGTGGCATAGTGGTGGCAGTTACAATGGTGTGATTGTGGTGGTGATGGCACGGTGGTGACAGTATGGTGGATGTGTTTATATGGTGGTGACAATGGCACAGTGGTGACAGATGGTGYGGTTATGGTGGCAGTGATAAAGCAACAGTGGTTACAGCATGGTGTGGCAGCAGTGATGGCTCCGTGATGGTGGCACTGGTGACAATACGGACACGGTCGTGACGCTGCTGTCCCCAACAGGGTGACGCRGGGCTGACGGGCCGCAAGATCATCGTGGACACGTACGGGGGCTGGGGCGCGCACGGAGGCGGCGCCTTCTCGGGCAAGGACTACACCAAGGTGGATCGCTCGGCCGCCTACGCTGCGCGCTGGGTGGCCAAGTCCCTGGTCAAGGCTGGGCTGTGCCGCAGGGTGCTGGTCCAGGTGGGTGCTGCTCTGGGACGAGGCTGCTCCGGGTGGGTGCTGGGGCTCCCCTCCCCAGACTCCAGAGGGTCCAGCGTCACCCGCACCCTGCCTCCCCACACAGGTCTCGTACGCCATCGGGGTCTCACACCCCTTGTCCATCTCCATCTTCCACTACGGCACCTCCCAGAAGAGCGAGCGGGAGCTGTTGGAGA
This sequence comes from Malurus melanocephalus, assembly GCF_030028575.1. Lineage (NCBI taxonomy): Eukaryota > Metazoa > Chordata > Aves > Passeriformes > Maluridae > Malurus > Malurus melanocephalus. The sequence goes on along the minus strand of NW_026624671.1, from coordinate 4,724 downwards.
TAGTCAAGAAGAACTTCGACCTACGGCCCGGGGTCATCGTCAGGTAACGGGCGTGGGGGGGCTGTGCTGGGGGGCGGGGGCGGGCGGGGGTCCCTCCCGGAGCAGCCTGGGGACCGCCTGGCGCCCTGGACCCGGYGCGGAGCTGCTCGGCTGGAGGAGAAGGCGCGCTCGGGGCGCAGACAGGGTAAGTATCCGCCGGAGCCGAGCGCTTGGAGCTTCCCCGGAGCCGGGAGCGTGCCGGGTGTTTTGGGGGAGTGGCTGGGGAAGCTCCAACCGCCCCGCGGGGTGGGGAGGAGGCGGAGGCGCCGCTGCGGAACCCCGGGCCAGGCAGGGAAGGGGCGAAGGCTGGACCCTAGGGCTGCCTCACTGAGTCGGGAATTGTGTATTCCAGGGATCTGGATCTGAAGAAGCCCCTTTATCAGAGGACTGCAGCCTATGGCCACTTTGGTAGGGACAGTTTCCCTTGGGAAGTGCCCAAAAAACTAAAATACTGAGGAAAAAAAGCATTGTTAGGGCTTTTCCCCCCACTCCTGCGGGCGTAGGTTACAGAGAAGCCCGTGGGCTCTGGGGGAAAGAGCTCCCGGCCCCACCCCCAGGCTCCCTAGCCCACCCTGTTTTCTCTCACCATCGTTTTGGTTGTGTGGGGACCACGTGCCTCTCCTGGAGCCCCTCCCTGTGTCCCCCCAAATCCCTCCGGATGGTTTTTAACAAATCTGTCTTTACTCCGAACTCGGAGATGGGGAAAAAGGCCCAAGTGCCCTCCCTAGCCCTCCCCCATGCCTCCACAGTCCCACTGTGGCAAGAGCCACCCCATTCTGGGTCCCAGCAGTCCTGCTGTGGGGGGAATACCCCATTTTGTCACCCCCCCATTCCCCCTTGACTCCAAATTCCACTACATCAGGGGGTTCCCCCATTTTGGCTCCCCCTGTTCCCTCCCCCCCAGTTCCACTGGAGGAACACTCATTTTGGCTCCCCCAGTGCCACTGGTGAGGGGGGACACCTCCCATTCCACTTCCCCTACCCCCTGGGACCTCGCTGGTGCTGGGTTTGGTTCTTAACCCTCATTTTTAACCTCTTTTTGTTCCAAAAATGCACATTTTGGGGGCGGGGGACATGCTAAAACCGACCCCCAACCCCCCCATGAGGGTTCGGTACCAGAGGAAAACATTTTACATTCTTTTTCTTGGGTTTTAATCCAAAAGCTGAAGCGACTCCCCCACTGCACAACTCCTCCACCCCCCAACTTGGTCCAGATTTTGGGGGGAAAGGGGGGGCATTTGGCGCTTGATACTTGAAGGTTTGGTCTATTTATTGTGCGCCGAGGCGGGGGCGTGAGTACAGAGAAGTCCCCGCACTCAGCCGGCAGCTCCTGATCCCTGAAAGCCCCCCCTTCCCCTCC
>NW_026624671.1:0-3255 GCF_030028575.1 Malurus melanocephalus | reverse complement strand
AGCGCCGGGGGTGCCCTGGGCGTGGCGCTGGTGGCCGGTGTGGTACAGAGAAGCCGGCTTGTTTACTGCCCGCCCGGGCTCCGGCCCCCAGAGTGCCTTGGGGAGGGGCGGGGGGGGCTTTCTCCTGCCCCTGAGGGTTTTTTTTTCTTGATTTTACTATTTTTGGGAGGTTTCATCCGAATGTTTTGATCCACTGAATCCAAAAAACGAGTTCAAAAAGAAAAGAATCTCAATAAAAGCGATGGGTTAGACAGAGCTGCTTGGAGTGTGTGTGGGAAACAGAAGGAGAAACGGGCATGGTGGGGGGCAGCTGAAGGATTTGGGAGAAATTGGGGTACAGGGGAAAGTGGGATATGGGGGAGTAGATGGGGAGAAAGCGTGTGGGGGGAACAGAGTTGGGGGAAGGGGTGCTGGGGGAGCTGAGTGACTGAAGCACAGGGGAAATGGATGGGATACAGGGGGGAAATGGGTATGTGGGGAAATATGGATGGGAGAACTGGAGTACAAAGTGAGAATGATTATTGGGGGAAAATGGGGTTTGAGGAAATACTGAGGAATGGGGAAACTGGTAAGGGGAACTGGGGTATGGAGGGAAATGAGTATGGGGGAAAGTGGGGTGTGAGGGGAAATTGGCAAGGGGGAAGTGGGGTACAGAGGAGCTGGGATGGATGAACCAGGGATGGATGAAGCAGGAAGTGGGGGGAGTGTGGCTGGGGCACAGGGGAGAGGGTACAGGAGGAGCTGGGGATGGAGGGAAATGGGTACACAGCCTGGGAGCACACAGGGCAAGGATGGCCAGTTACTGGGAGAAACTGGGGTACAGGGGGAGACTGACACACGGGAGGATTTTTGGCATAAAAAAACAGCATTTATTTGGGGCTTTCAGAGCTCGGGGCCCCTGTGGGCACCCCCACCAGTCTCGGGCCGAGCCTCCTCCTCCTCCCCACGCCAGCTGGCGAAGGCCACCTCCTGTGCCAGGCGCTCTGGGGACGGGCGGCCCAGTGCCAGGTTCCGCAGTGCGATGAGCGTCATCAGGGCACTGCGGGGACACCGGTGGGCAATGGGGACAACGGGGGACAACGGGGGGACAAGGGGACAGGGGGGCTTTGGGACTGACCTGCGACGGAAGAGGAAGAAYTTCCTGCGGAAGAAGCGGCGGAGGCGCTGGGCCAGGCTGGATTCCCGTTCCCGCCGCTGCTCCCGCTGCTCCCGCCGCAGGAACAGCGACACCACCGGGTCCAGCGGGACCCCCGCGGGTGGGGGCTCCCCCAGGATGGGCCGCAGCTCGGGGGGCAGCGGGGACTGTTCTGTGGGGGTGAATGCGATGGGGATTTGGGGTTCCTGTGATCCCCCAGTCCGGTGATAGGAACTGGGGGTGTTGCCATGATCTCCCCATCCCAATGACAGGGACTGGGAGGCCCTGTCATCCTCCCAYCCTATTGCTCACCAGGGTAGGAGGTGACCAGGATTTGGAGGCCCTGCAGTCCCCCCCACCCCAGAGACAGTGATTGGGGTCCTCCATGATCCACTGAGCCCGGTGCTCACCAGAGGCTCTGGTGACTSAGCTTTTGGGGTCCCCATGTCCCCAGCACTACCCAGGGGATGAGGGGATGGGAATTTTSGAGTCCCTGTGACTCCAGAGTGAGAACTAACAGGGATTTCTGAGGGGCTGTCTCCCCACTTCAGCAAGAAGTGAAGTGCAAAAAATTGGGGGTACCCTGTCATCCCTCCACCCCAGTGAAGATTCCCAGACAGGGAATGGGTGTCTTACCCAAGGAGGTAAGATGCTGGGAATTTTASGRTACCAGAAAGCAAGATGTCACGGGRTTTTAAGATTCCCRGGTGTGAGGTACRGGGRATTCTGGGGTCACGAGGAATGCGGTGCTGGGGATTTTGGAATTCCCAGAGGTGAGGTGCCAGGATTTTGGGGTCCTCCCCGCCCTCACCGGWGCCGTTGCGCACGCGCTCCCGCAGTTCCCGCAGCCGCGTCAGGTTCCGCTCCAGCTCCAGCGCTGTGGTGTTCACGTACAGGTACATGTAGCACGAGGGTTTCGCAGACACCGTGTGCACCTTGTGGTACTGCCCTGCTGGCAGCTGCGGGGACACGGTGGGGTCAGCACCCCCGGGCACCCCCAAACCCCCTGCAGCCCCCCTGAGCCTCACCTGCATCCCTTCACCCTCCTGCAGCGAGTGGTTCTGCTGCTGCTCCACCAGCTCCACCAGCACCTGCCCCTGCAGCACCCGCAGGCTCGTGTTCCCCAGGTCCTCGCTCACAAAGTTCTCCAGGTGCAGGCCTGGAATGCAGCTGGGGCTGTACCCCCACCCCAAACCCCCCTGGCCCATACCCCCTGGCCTGTAACCCCACCCTGAACCCCCAGGACACTCTCATGCTCTGTACCGTACCGCACCCCTCCAAACCCTCTGGCACCTCCCATATCCTCACTGCACTGCAGGGACCCTCCCTGTGCCCCACACCCCACAACCCCCACCCAACCCCAGGATTCCCCCATGCCCCGAACCCAACCCCTGAACCCCCTTCATTCCCTGTACCCACCCCTGACCACTCTCCGTGCCCTGTAACCCCTGGCTCCTCATGGCTCTGTTCCCCACCCCTGGGACCCCCTGACACCCCGGGGCCGCACCGGGGAAGTCGGCGATGAACACGGTGTCCGTGTGTGCGTCCAGCTGCGCCTCCAGCTCCTGCAGCCGCTGGCGCCACGGCGACAGATCCACCAGCAGCGGCAGCAGCCACGGCGTGGGGGTCCACGGSGACCACGGGGCACGGACCAGGTCCACCCGGGGGTCCACGAGTCTGGGGGGACAAGGTGTCAACAGCCCGCAGCACCCTCAAATCCTGTGTGTGCCCCAAAAATCCTGTGTGTACTCCCAAATCCCAAAAATTTTTGGGTACCCCAAAAATCCAGAGTATACCCCCAAAAATCCAGAGTATACCCCCAAAAATCCTGTGTGCACCCCCAAAATCCTGTTTGAACCCCCAAATGCAGAGTGTACCCCCAAAAATCCCATGTGCACCCCAAAAATCCAGTGTATACCCCAAAATCCTGTGTGTATCCCAAAAATCCTTTACCCCAAAAATCCCGTGTGTACACCCAAAAATCCTGTGTGTACCCCAAAAATCCTGTGTCCCCACAAATCCTATGTGTACCCCAAAAATCCTGTATATACCCCAAAAATCCTGTGTGTATCCCCAAAAATCATGTGTACCCAAATCCTGTGTATACCCCCAAATCCTGT
>NW_026624670.1:33585-35232 GCF_030028575.1 Malurus melanocephalus | reverse complement strand
GGAAAGGACCCACAGGATCACAAAATCAGGGAATATCCCATATGGAAGGGACCCACAGAACATGGAATCAGGGGATATCCTGAGCTGGGAAGGACCCCCAGGATCACAAAATCAGGGAATATCCCATAKGGAATGGACTCAGAGAGCATGGAATGAGGGAATATCCCATGGGAAAGGGACCCACAGGATCACAAAATCAGGGGAGACCCACAGGATCAGGAAATCAGGGAATATTCCATGGGGAAGGGACCCNGGAATATCCCATGGGAAAGGGACCCACAGGATCACAAAATCAGGGGAGACCCACAGGATCAGGAAATCAGGGAATATTCCATGGGGAAGGGACCCCCAGAGCATGGAATGAGGGACTATCCCATAGGGAAGGGACCCAAGGGATCACAAAATCGGGGGGGGGCCCACAGAGAACTGAGTCAGAAAATATCCCCTATGGAAAGGACCCACAGGATCACAAAATCAGGGAATATCCCATATGGAAGGGACCCACAGAACATGGAATCAGGGGATCAGGGAAGGACCCCCAGGATAACAGAATCAGGGAATATCCCGTGTGGAAGAGAGCCACAGGATCACAAAATCAGGGAATATCCCACATGGAAGGGACTCCCAGGATAACAGAATCAGGGGGAACCCACAGAGCATGGAATGAGGGAATATCCCCTGTGGAAAGGACCCACGGGATCACAAAATCAGGGGATATTCCATATGGAATGGACTCACAGAGCATGGAATGAGGGAATATCCCGTGTGGAAAGGACCCACAGGATAACAGAATCAGGGGAGACCCACAGGATCAGGAAATCAGTGAATATCCTGAGCTGGGAGGGACCCCCAGGATAACAAAATCAGGGAATATCCCATGTGGAAGGGACCCCCAGAGCATGGAATGAGGAAATATCCCATGGAAAGGATTTGAAAAAATAAAAACCCGCTCATTTCACCCTCTGACCCTCCAGAGCCGAATCCAGGATGTGATCAACAGGAAATTCCCCCTTTTTGTGGACCATCCCTTCACCCCAGCGATGCTGCCCCGCTGGAGATTTCCTCTGACCCAAAATAAAATAAATCAAACTGAGCAAATGGCTGTCACCAACTTCCCACACCCAATTCCCAGAAGGACTGTCCCAAACAAAGAGGAAAACAAACAATAATTCAGCTGGGTTTGCCCAAAATGTGTCCTCGGGCGCTGTAAAGGGTCACAAAAAAAAAAAAAATCCTATTTACACCTCCCAGCAGAGAGAAAAACCCTCCAGAGCCACAGCTTCAGCATTTTGGTGTCCTCACGCTTTCTGAGGACATGGAAAGGGCTCAGGAAAACCAGGAAAGCTAGGAAAAACAGGAAAATTAGGAAAAACAGGAAAACCAGGAAAACCAGGAAAATCAGGAAAAAACAGGAAAGCCAGGAAAAACAGGGACAAAAAAAAAACAGGAAAGCCAGGAAAAACAGGAAAACCAGGAAAACCAGGAAAGCTAGGAAAAACAGGAAAAACAGGAAAAACAGGAAAACAAGGAAAATCAGGAAAAACAGGAAAAAAGCCAGGAAAACCAGAAAAAAGCCAGAAAAACCAGGAAAGACAAGAAAACCAAGAAAGCCAGGAAAGCCAAGAAAGCCAAGAAAACCAGGAAAAA
>NW_026624670.1:29370-33414 GCF_030028575.1 Malurus melanocephalus | reverse complement strand
GTAAACTCCCAGAGTTTGGGGAAAAGCAAATTTAGATGAGGTTTTTCTCTCAGTAACCTCACAGAGTTTGGAAAAAGCAGATATGGACAAGGTTTGCTCCTCAGTAACATCCCAGAGTTTGAGGAAAAGAAGATAAAGATGAGGTTTTCCTCTCAGAAACCTCCCAGAGTTTGGAGTGAAAGAAGGTTTGCCCCTCAAAAACCTCCCCATGGGTGGGGAAAAGCAGAAATGGATGAGGTTTTCCTCTCAGAAACCTCACAGTTTGGGGAAAAGCAAATAAAGATGAGGTTTTCCTCTCAGTAACCTCCCAGAGTTTGGAGTGAAAGAAGGTTCGCCCCTCAGTAACCTCCATGTGTGTGGGGGAAAAGCAAATTTAGATGAGGTTTTCCTCTCAGTAACCTCGAAGAGTTTGGGGAAAATCAGATACGGACAAGATTTTCCTCTCCGTAACATCCCAGAGTTTGAGGAAAAGTAGATATAGATGAGGTTTTTCTCTCAGTAACCTTGAAAAGTTTGGGAAAAGGCAGATATGGACAGGTTTGCCCCTCAGAAACCTCCCAGAGTTTGGAGTGAAAGAAGGTTTGCCCCTCAGTAACCTCCCCATGGGTGGGGAAAAGCAGATATGGATGAGGTTTTCCTCTCAGTAACCTCCCAGAGTTTTGGGAAAAGCAGATGTGGACAAGGTTTGCCCCTCTGTAACATCCCAGAGTTTAAGGAAAACGAGATATAGAGGAGGTTTTCCTCTCAGTAACCTCCCAAACTGTGGAGAAAGGCAGATATGGACAAGGTCTGCCCCTCAGTAACATCCCAGAGTTTGGGGAAAAGCAGAAATGGATGAGGTTTTCCTCTCAGAAACCTCACAGTTTGGGGAAAAGCAAATAAAGATGAGGTTTTTCTCTTAGCAACCTTGAAGAGTTTGGAAAAAGCAGATATGGACAAGGTTTGCTCCTCAGTAAATCCCAGAGTTTAAGGAAAACGAGATATAGATGAGGTTTTTCTCTCAGTAACCTCCCAGAGTTTGGGGGAAGGCACACATGGACAAGTTTTGCCCCTCAGTAACACCCCAGAGTTTGAGGAAAAGAAGATAAAGATGAGGTTTTTCTCTCAGTAACCTCACACAGTTTGGGGAAAATCGGATATGGATGAGGTTTTCCTCTCAGTAATCTCCTTATGTGTGGGGAAAAGCAGATATGGACAAGGTTTTCCTCTCAGAAACCTCCCAGAGTTTGGGGAAAAGCAAATTTAGATGAGGTTTTTCTCTCAGTAACCTCCCAGAGTTTGGAGTGAAAGAAGGTTTGCCCCTCAGAAACCTCCCAGAGTTTGGGGAAATATAAAGATGAGGTTTTTCTCTCAGTAACCTCCCAGAGTTTGGGGAAAAGCAGATATGAACGAGGTTTTCCCCACAATAACCTCCCACAGTTTGAAGAAAAGCAGATGTGGACGAGGTTTGCCCCTCAGTAACCTCCCAGTGACCAAAGAAAGATCAGAAAATGAATGTTAAAAGTCGGTTTCACTTTAGGGTGGAAACCAAGAAATGAGGAGAAAACAAAAGCAGCTCCTCCTGCAGGGTCATTCACCCCACAGTGACCAACGCCAGAGCCAGGGACAGATTTAAACCACTTCTGACAGAATGGAGGAAAAAAACTCATTGATTTGAGAGGTGCTGATCCCAAATGAGAGCAGGAGAGTGCCTGGACCCCGTTAGACCTGATCCTACAAGGAACACCAACCTGATCCCACAAGGAACACCAGCCCAATCCTACAAGGAACACCAGCCCAATCCTACAAGAAACACCAACCTAATCCTACAAGGAACATAAGCCAATCCTACAAGGAGCACCAGCTCAAACCCAAAAAGAACACCAGCCCAATCCTACAAAGAACACCAGCTCAATCCCACAAGGAACATCAACCAATCCTACAAGGAACATCAGCCCAATCCTACAAAGGAACACCAGCACAATCCTACAAAGAACACCAATCTGATCCTACAAGGAACACCAACCTGATCCCAGAAGGAACACCAGCTCAATCCCATAAGGAACATCAGCCAATCCCACAAGGAACATCAGCCCAATCCTACAAGGAACATCAGCCCAACCCCAAAACGAACACCAACCCGATCCTACAAGGAACACCAACCCGATCCTACAAGGAACACCAACCCAATCCCAAAAGGAACACCAACCCAATCCTACAAAGAACATCAGCCAATCCTACAAGGAACACCAACCCGATTCCAAAAGGAACACCAACCCAACCCCATAAGGAACACCAACCCAATCCCCTTTGCAGGAAGGAGAACCCAAAATTGCAGCAGGGAAAAAAATTCCAGCAGGGAAAACACCCTCCGTCTCCAAACCCAGCACAATTACCATGAATACCTTCAGAGGGATTTTTATCCTAAAAAAAAAGGGGTTGGAGCCTTTAGGAAGTCACCTGAATAATTCCCAATCTTTGTCCAACGATTCACAAACGCAATAAAAACACCAAAGTGCTTCTGAAAACACGTGAGGAAATGCAGCATTTTGGTTTGGGTTTATTTCTGCTGAGTTTTGCTGTCCAGGGGGAGAAGTTCCCGTGCACTTTAACACCTTTCCACGCAGCAGGAAAAGCAAAAGTGCTTTTATTTCTAAAATGAAAGCAAAAGGAACACCAACCCAATCCCATAAGGAACATCAGCCCAATCCCAAAAAGAACACCAGCCCAATCCCAAAAGGAACACCAGCCCAATCCCATAAGGAACACCAGCCCAATCCCAAAAGGAACACCAGCCAATCCTACAAGGAACACCAGCACAATCCCATAAGGAACACCAACCCAAACCTCTTTGCAGGAAGGAGAACCCAAAATTCCAGCAAGGAAAAAATTCCAGCAGGGAAAACACCCTCCTTCTCCAAACTCAGCCCAATTACCATGAACACCTTCAGAGGGATTTTTATCCTAAAAAAAAGGGGTTGGAGCCTTTAGGAAGTCACCTGAATAATTCCCAATCTTTGTTTTTTTTTCTGCTGAGTTTTGTTGTCCAGGGGGAGAAGTTCCCGTGCACTTTAACCTTTCCATGCAGCAGGAAAAGCAAAAATGCTTTTATTTCTAAAATAAAAAATGGAGGCAGCCACTTTCAGTCATTCCATCAGCCATCAGAAAATACTCCAGAGCCACTGGTTTATTTAGGATCACCCTAAAAACTCTGAATTTCATCTTGCACCTCTTTCTTTAGGGCACAGAGAAACAATTTCCCACCTCAGGGCCACCCCGTGCACGGCCTCGCTGGTGGAGATAAAATAAAAATAAYAAAACCCTTTAATTTGCACACRAGGAAGTGGATGGGGATGTTTGGTAAAGCTTCAGGAAAAAGGGTGGTGCAGGTTAAAGGTAAAGGCAGAGGTTTTGCTTGGTCATTTTAAATAAAATTTAATGTGGAATTCGGGGATGAAGCCTCCATCATCAGAGCTAAAAAATTAATGGGATTATTTTGCAAAAATATATCTACATCAGCCCAGCCATTTTTTAAATCCCCCAGGTTTGCATGATCTAAAATTAAAATTAAATTTAGCAGAGTTACCACTACCTAAATACCCACCACAGCACCCTGGTGTTCCAGACACTCAGAGGAAAAAAAAAAAAATAAATCAGCTTTATAAAAATATTCTCCTGTCATGTCTGGGTGGAAAAACTTACAAATGCCATCCCCTGAGTGACAAAGCAGCTGGGCAGAGTGTCACCACCCAGCACTGAACCTTTCTGAATATATATATATTTTAAAAAGTGATTTATTAGGTTTTTTTTCAAGCAGAAGTGGCAGTGCCCCAATGATTTCAAGGAAATCTTGAGGAAAAACTCTCGTGGTAGAGCTGGGGCCCGAAAAAGGAAACCCCACAGGTCTTGCTGAGAGCTGAATTTTGGGAAATTTCACTTTTCTGGAGATTCCTAAATGTATTTTAGTGTCTCTCACCACTCCCACCTGCACCAGGTATGTCAGGATCCCAAATTAAACCCATCCCGAGGGAATCCTGTGGAATGTGGGAATCACAACAAGGAATT
>NW_026624670.1:24239-29005 GCF_030028575.1 Malurus melanocephalus | reverse complement strand
ATTGAACTGCTAAGCCCGGCCTAGGCTTTCTCTGAAATATGGGGAATCTGTGGGAGCGGGGCCTGGGAGACCACCCTGATGGGGGAATATGGGATGTGGGAATATGGTAATATGGGATCTGCTCAGAAGACCACCCTGCTGGGGGAATATGGGATATGGGATCTGGAAATATGGGAATATGGGAATATGGGATCTGCTCAGGGAGACCACCCTGATGGGGGAATATGGGATCTGGGAATATGGGAATATGGGATCTGGGAATATGGGAATATGGGATCTGGGAATATGGGATCTGGGAATATGGGAAAATGGGATATGCTCAGGAGACCACCCTGCTGGGGGAATATGGGATCTGGGAATATGGGAATATGGGACATGGGAATATGGGATCTGCTCAGGGAGACCACCCTGCTGGGGGAATATGGGATCTGGGAATATGGGATCTGGGAATATGGGAATATGGGATCTGGGAAAATCGGATCTGCTCAGAAGACCACCCTGCTGGGGGAATATGGGATATGGGATCTGGAAATATGGGAATATGGGAATATGGGATCTGCTCAGGGAGCCCACCCTCCTGGGGGAATATGGGAGCTGGGAACATAGGATCTGGGAATATGGGATTGGCTCAGGGAGACCACCCTGATGGGGGAATATGGGATCTGGGAATATGGGATCTGGGAATATGGGATCTGCTCAGGGAGACCACCCTGATGGGGGAATATGGGATCTGGGAATATGGGAATATGGGATCTGTTCAGGGAGACCACCCTGCTGGGGAAATATGGGAATATGGGATATGGGAATATGGGATCTGCTCAGGGAGACCACCCTGATGGGGGAAATATGGGATCTGGGAATATGGGATCCAGGAATATGGGATCTGTTCAGGAAGCCCACCCTGCTGGGGAAATATGGGAATATGGGAATATGGGATCTGCTCAGGGAGACCACCCTGCTGGGGAAATATGGGAATATGGGATCTGCTCAGGGAGACCACCCTGCTGGGGAAATATGGGAATATGGGATCTGGGAATATGGGAATATGGGATCTGGGAATATGGGATCTGCTCAGGGAGCCCACCCTGCTGAGGGAATATGAGAATATGGGATATGGGATCTGGGAATATGGGATCTGCTCAGGGAGCCCACCCTGCTGGGGGAGCTGGGATTATGGGAATATGGGATCTGTAAATATGGGATCTACTCAGGGAGACCACCCTGCTGGGGGCTGTGGGATCCCACCCCCCTGCAGGAATCCCGGACCCACTCAGGATATGGAATCCCACCCCACTGCAGGAATCCCATACCCGCTCCCCCGGCTCCCGGCAGCGCTGCCACCGCCCCTGGAGCCGTTTCTGGCACATTCAGCTGTGGTTTGCTGAGAACAGCCCAGGGCTGGTCACCACAATTTGGGATTTCTGCCCACGTGGCTGTAGGGTAAAGGCAGGGACAGATCCCACAGCCAAAGGGATGGGGGTGGGAGGTTCCCGAGGGGATGTGCCAATCCTGGGAAGTTCAGAGTCACAGCCAGAGCTGGGATCCAACACAGACAAATCGGGAACTTGGTGACAAAAACACAGCTCTGCTCCCTGGAATCACCATTCCCATGCAATCCCGAGAGCCAGGGAATTGTTTCACAGGAAAAAGGGAGAATTCACATCCGTTTGAGAGGCTGGGAGACAGCACTCAGGTTTGTTTTTTTTTTTTTTTTTACAGAGTGGAACGTGGATCTCTCCTGGGTCACCCTGCACATTTCCCTCCTTGAAGCACATCCCATCAAATCCTCCTGGAACAYGCACAGAGCCCGGGCATCACCAGCACACACAAACCACATTTGCTCCAACAGCACCAAAAACAGCAGCAGGAGGCACAGATCCACAGGGAAAATCCTGATTTTATATCCCAGCAAAGCAAGAGGAGTGACACAGGCAAAACCAGCACCACCATCCCTCCTGACGGATCAGGATATCCTTGGGAATGAGGAGCACAGATTTGAGAATTCCACCCAAAAATTGTGCCCTGGAGCAGTATCCATCAATCATCTCCTGCACCAGGAGGCACAGATCCACAGGGAAAATCCTGATTTTATATCCCCGGAAAGCAAGAGGAACGACACAGCCAAATCCAGCACCTCCATCCCTCCCGCCGGATCAGGACATCCTTGGGAACAACGAGCACAGATTTGAGAATTCCACCCAAAAACTGTGCCGTGGAGCAGTGTCCATCAATCATCTCCTGCACCAGGAGGCACAGATCCACGGGGAAAATCCTGATTTTATATCCCAGCAAAGCAAGAGGAGCGACACAGCCAAAACCAGCATCACCATCCCTCCTGACGGATCAGGACATCCTTGGGAATGAGAGCACAGATTTGAGAATTCCACCCAAAAATCATGCCCTGGACCAGTGCCCATCAATCATCTCCTGCAGCTCATGCACCAGGAGGCACAGATCCACAGGGAAAATCCTGATTTTATATCCCAGCAAAGTAAGAGGAGTAACACAGCCAAATCCAGCACCACCGTCCCTCTTGCCGGATCAGGACATCCTTGGGAACACCAATGGCATAAGGAGCACAGATTTGAGAATTCCACCCAAAAATTTTGCCCTGGAGCAGCACCCATCAATCACCTCCTGCAGCTCATGCAGCAGGAGGCACAGATCCACAGGGAAAATCCTGATTTTATATCCCAGAAAAACAAGAGGAGTGACACAGGCCAAAACCAGCATCACCATCCAGGACATCCTCGGGAACACCAATGGCATAAGGAGCACAGATTGGAGAATTCCACCCAAAAATTGTGCCCTGGAGCAGCGCCCATCAATCACCGCATGCACCAGGAGGCACAGATCCACAGGGAAAATCCTGATTTTATATCCCAGCAAAACAAGAGGAGTGACACAGCCAGAACCAGCACCTCCATCCCTCCAGCCAGATCAGGACATCCTTGGGATGGCACAAGGAGCACAGATTGGAGAATTCCACCCAAAAATTGTGCCCTGGAGCAGCGCCCATCAATCACCTCCTGCAGCTCATGTACCAGGAGGCACAGATCCACAGGGAAAATCCTGATTTTATATCCCAGCAAAGCAAGAGGAGCGACACAGGTAAAATCAGCACCACCATCCCTCCTGATGGATCAGGACATCCTTGGGAATGAGAGCACAGATTTGAGAATTCCACCCAAAAATCGTGCCCTGGAGCAGTGTCCATCAATCACCTCCTGCACCTCATGCACCATGAGGCACAGATCCACAGGGAAAATCCTGATTTTATGTCCCAGAAAAAACAAGAGGAGCGACACAGGCAAATCCAGCATCACCATCCAGGACATCCTCGGGAACACCAATGGCATAAGGAGCACAGATTTGAGAATTCCACCCAAAAATTGTGCCTTGGACCAGCGCCCATCAATCACCTCATGCACCAGGAGGCACAGATCCACAGGGAAAATCCTGATTTTATATCCCAGCAAAGCAAGAGGAGCGACACAGGCAAAACCAGCATCACCATCCCTCCTGACGGATCAGGACATCCTTGGGAATGAGAGCACAGATTTGAGAATTCCACCCAAAAATYGTGCCCTGGAGCAGTGTCCATCAATCATCTCCTGCAGTTCATGCACCTCAAGGAGGATGAGGAGGGAGAGAGTGCTCAAGGTGGACAAACCACCCCAGCAGAGCCCTTCCTGAGCACCAAGCCCTCTAAAAACCCAGCAAACACAGTTTGGCACACATCCATCACACCTCCAGACACACCATCCCTCGCTGAAGGGGCTCTAAAGATCCTGGAGCAGCTCAGGAAAACATGGTCAAAGCAGAAAAAATCAACCAGTGGGTGTCACAGCACTCGTGGYGAAATCACAGCCAAGCTCGTGGTTTGGAGGGCTCCCTGTTCTGCACAAAGGGGRGAATAAAACCCCAAAACACACAGGAGGGACCTTTCCCACCTAAAAATGCACACAAACATCCCAGAGTGACAGCTCCAGACTGCACACAGCAGCACCTCAGCCGTGTGCTCATCAASGTCCGGCTCAGCCCTGGGAATTTCATTAGAGATCAGAAAATTGGTATTGTCAGCACAGCCCTCCGGGACCTCGCCAGGGCTCCCGGAGTGCCAGCAACGCCTGGGCCAGGCTAATTTCTTAAGACAGCACAGAAAGAAGGTGAGATTTAGTCTTACAACCTTCAGCATCTCCTTCGTCACGCTCACATCTCCTGACTAATCCTCTCTCCACACAGAAAACATTCCTCATCGTTTTTTCCCCTAAATGATTCCTTTCCCGTTAATCCCCTGCACTTGTCCTGCCTGCCCCGTTCTGGGGTTTGACCAGTGGCACAGTCATCTCTCCCTCAGAGCCACAGAGAAAACATAAAATCACAGCAGCCTGGCAGTTTATCCTTTCATGAGCTGGTCAGATATTTCCTGGAAGCTGCAGCAACACCAGCCATACCCGGCCGGCTCCAAGAACAGCAGGAAGGGGATTTTTGRTGGTGTTTGGGCCCCATTTGCAGCTTCTCTGGAGTGTCCATCTGCAGGGCCAGCCTCTCCCTGTGCCAAAGCTGCAGCTCTCATCCTCRGAGCATTAATTCAGGTCCACCTTCCGAAATCAGAGCCATCCACTCCTTGCAGCACCCCAGGAAAGCGCAGGCTGGGCACTGCAATCCCCCACACTCACACATTTCCAGCACTCCCCAAATGATGTCTGTGCCTTTTAGGGACCACATCCATCCCCAAATGATGTCTGTGCCTTTTAGGGACC
>NW_026624670.1:15297-21551 GCF_030028575.1 Malurus melanocephalus | reverse complement strand
CCTGGCAGTGCCCAAGGCCCGGCTGGAGCACCCTGGGATAGGGGAAGGTGTCCCTGCCCATGGTAGGGGTGGCACTGGATGGGCTTTAAAGACCCTTTAAACCCAAACCTTCTGGGACTCCGTGATCCTGGGATTATCTCCAGACCTCTGCTGTGAAAAGCCGTGGTCCTGCTGCTCACCCAAAAGGCTGGAGGTGCCCAAGGACAGCAGCCCTGCTGGGTCCCCCATCTCATATCCCAACCCACTGAAATGGGGACGATCGGGGTGATCGATCTCCATGGATTCACCACCCCAAMGGATCCTTAACCCAGACCTGGGCATAATCAAGAGCATCATCCTCYCTTGAGTATCAACCCTGCCCATTCCTCAGGTGTCATTCCCTGCAGTTTCTCCCCAAGGTGACATTTCAGCATCCCAGGAATGTGGCACTGGGCTTTGTGCGGGGGCTGTGTAGGAAACACGGGAGCTGTGGCACCTCCTGGGAGATGCCATCCACTCATCTGGTGACTGTGCTGTCCTCACGCACATCTGGTTCATCCCAAACCCAAGACCTCAATTGGTGTTGAGGTCCTCACTCACATCTGTGCTGTCCTCATCACATCTGGTTCATCCCAAACCCAAGAGCTCAATTGGTGTCAGCCCCATTATCCAATCCATACCCCATTATCCCCTATTAGCATTCCGCCGTCCTTCCAGGGAAGAGCGATTTCCACTCCGCTCTCACCTTCACAAYGACACCGGTGCTGCTGCCTCTCCCCCTGGCCACGGAAAATGTCCACGTGGAGATTAATTTGGGGTGAGAAGCRTTGTTTGGAAATGGCCATTCCCTCATTTCCATTCTCCGGGATGAGCCGGAGGCRGGAGCTGCGGCAGGAGCGCCGCAATGGGAATGAATCCCGTGTGGCAGCACAAACCCACAGAAGTGACAGGCAGCTGTTCTCTGAGAGACCTCTAAACCCACTGCTAATTAAATGTGTTCATTATAATTAAAAAAAGAGACGTAAAGGATCCATAATTTGGATGGGGAGCAGCGCCTTGTCCTGGGTCACGGGAGCACCAGGACGGGATCCTGAGTGATGCCAAAAGTGTGGATTTCCCGCTCCTCAGGCCCCAGGAACAGCTCAGAATTTCACACTTTGCTTTGTTAAAAGCCTGAAAATCTTGCAATATCCTTACAAAACACCGTTCAAACCTGGAGAGCTCTCGGGGAGCCAATAACAGCGCTATTGTCGATAGTGAAGGAAGCGGTAATTGATACTTCACCCCGTGTCTTTTATCTGAGACTATCACAATTCTTGGAGAGATTAATTAGTTAATTAAGCTTCACAACAGCGCTGTGAGATAAGGCAGCGTCAGGGTAKCACCGATAACAGGGCAGGGTCAGGGAACAGGGACAGTCCCCAGCAGAGGATCCTTCTCTCTGCCAGCAGCCAATTACCAGCAGAGCTTTTAATTACCGACCACGACGAAATCATTCCTGTGTGAGGAATCCCAGAATTTTCCCAATCCGTAATTCCCACTGTGGAARCACKCAATAGTTTCCTGATRATCCTCGTGGGTCCTTTCCAACTCAGCAAATTCTRTGATTCTGGGARTCCCCTCAGGGTTTTTATGCCACTCTGGACAATTGGGGAACTGGGTATTCCCACAAATACCTGGGCCAGGTYGGGAAAATTGCAGGATAAACTGGATTCCTGGGCTTCCATTCCTGCAAGAAAGCCAAAGGCAGCTCTAAATCCTGCTGTCAGGCGTATTCAGGTCAAAACCAGCCTTGCAAAATTTTTTTTAATGAAATTAGGCATCCTCACACRCAGCAACTGTTTAACATCAATGCAGCAGTGCAAAGAGAGGAATTCTTCTGAAGGAGAAGACGATTTGAAACAATTTGTTGTTGTCATTTGCAAATGTCAAAATGAGCGTGGGGAAGTTAAAACAGGGCCTTAGCTGGCTCGTGTAAGGCTCAGAAATTATTGGGATAAAAAATAATAAACAAGACTTTTGTTTTCCCATTTATTTATTCAAATAAAATGAGCAGCTACACAATGTGCACTTCCCAGAGCTCATCCCGGGCACCTGGGTGATGCCACCTGGAAATTCTTTGGGATTAATGGCCATGCCAGCTTTGAGTCTGTGTGGAATTTCGCTGGARAATGAGACATCCCAGCCTTTCCCCAAGGCCTGTTTGTCACCCAAAYCTCCACATAAAGAGCTGGAAGTTTGGGGGCCGAGTCATTCCTGAATTCCCCTGGCCCAGCTGGTGTGTTTGTCACCAAAATTCCACATGAGGAGCTGTGAGTCGGGTTCCGAGTCATTCCCAAATTCCCCTGGACCGATCTGTACTTCCTGATCTGTGAAAGAAACTCTGAAAGGAAAAGATTGGTTCATGAGCCCCCATTTTCGCTGCACTTCCAGATGGATCCCAAGATGCATTCAAGGGAATTTCAGGTGATCTGATAAAAGCTGGGGATGTTTTAATAAATCTGAGCCTGCTCCTGGCTCAGCAGTGGCCGAGGATGTTTCGTTCATAACAAAGATGTAGAGGGCCCATAAAATCCATCCTGGAGCAGAGCAGAGCTCACCTAAGGAGAGGTTATTGATTGCAGCCCACGGATTCTGACCTTGCCTAGGAGAGGAGGCTTTCTGTAATAAATGAAAAAAAAAAAATAAATAAATAAAATACACGGGCTGCTTTCTGAGGACAGCCTTCTCCAGGAAAATGAGCTGCAGGAGCTGTGGGGTGGAAATGCTCAGTCCCAGCTCAGGGAGTTGTGAGGTTCTTACCCAACCAKCCTCTCATTTTTCCCTGCTGGAATTTCAATGATTAACTTTTCTGATTTCCTTGGGCACTGTGGATCGGATGCAGCTCCACTAAAACCAACATCAACATTGGTGTTACCAATATCCCACCCATCCCTGCTCATTTCCTAGGTCCTGTCCCTTCATCCCTCATCCCCTGTCCCTCTCCAGCTCTCCTGGAGCCCCTTCAGGCACTGGAAAGGCTCCAAGATCTCCCTGGATCCTTCCCTTCTCCAGGTGAACATCCCTCCAGGTGTAAAAGGAGTCAAAACAAGGCCAAAGCCGGGATGGAGAATCCCCGAGGAGCTCCAGGATGTGAAGAGGAGCGCCTGGAGCACTCCTGACTGGGGCAGTGACATGCCAGAGTGGGACAGTGACACCCCAAAGTGGGACAGTGACACCCCAGAGTGGGACAGTGACACCCCAAAAGGGGACAGTGACACCCCAGAGTGGGACAGTGACACCCCAGAATGGGACAGTGACACCCCAGAGTGGGATGGGGACACCCCAAAAGGGGACAGTGACACCCCAAAAGGGGACAGTGACACCCCAGAGTGGGACAGTGACACCCCAGAGTGGGACAGTGACACCCCAGAGTGGGACAGTGACACCCCAGAGTGGGATGGTGACACCCCAGAGTGGGACAGTGACACCTCAGAGTGGGACAGTGACACCCCAGAGTGGGACAGTGACACCCCAAAGTGGGACAGTGACACCCCAGAGTGGGACAGTGACACCCCAAAAGGGGACAGTGACACCCCAAAAGGGGACAGTGACACCCCTGTCATTCCTGCCACCCACTGCTGAGCACACCCAGTGTGGGATTCAGCCCTTGGCAGACAAAACACAGCCCTGGAATTCCCAGCAAGGCCAGGGATGGCAAACACGAACCAAAGTGAGATAATGGAGCAGAAAACAGCGCCGGGAAGGAGTCAATATTTAATAAACTGCAGTGGGGGAGCAGAGTGGCACCGACACCGACACAGGGGMTGGAGGAAATGCTGCCTGGAAAGTTCCTAAAGATCCTTCTCCCTGTTTTCCCTGCGGRATGGAGGGGCTGGAGCTCAGCCCTGGCAGGGGACAATGGCAGCYCTTGTCCCCGTGGCAGGGGGACAGCTCCGGGCACTTCCACGTGGCATCGTGTGCCAACGCCCCCCGAGCTGCCATTGTTTGCCCACCCCAGGCTCTGACAAAGAACTCCCAAGGATGCTCAGGCAGGAGRGGCACAATGAATTTGATTTTTTCAGCTGATAGGAGCTGTTTGGAGGCCTTAAATGGGTTTCAGAACTCAAGAGGAAAATATAGATCTCAATTTACAGGGCTGATTAATAACATTTGTCTCCCAGCAAGGCAGGGGGATGGGGAGGATTTGCTGGAGCAGGAGCTGTGCASTCACTGGAAACACCTTTTCCAAGGCTTGAAATCACATTTTCCAATGTCCCCAGCTCCTTTCAGTGATGTTTTACCACGGCCAAACTCCCAGCAGGGCTGAGCTCCCCTGATCCCAAGGGGGTGCCCCAGGATGATCCGTGGGCACAGGACAAAGCACCCTCTGGCATTGAGAAGCCATTCCTGGTGTCCTGACACTGCAGGACATTGYCCAAAGCYTCTCTCCATCTTTCCTGCAGGYTCCCTTCAGGCACTGRGAGGCCACAACTGGGTCACCCCAGATCTTCCCTCCTCCAGGGATCTGCGWGGTTTTGTTCCGACGCTGAATTAAACAAAAGGCCAGTTAAACAACACCAGTTTTCCGTACAACAAACATTTCCCTTTTCCAAGCAACTCTCAACATCTCCACTCCTGTTCCAGACAAGGAGAACAGAAGTTCACCCTGAATTATTTACTGCCTCGTGGAGCAGACGGGCTCCCTTTGGCTGAACCCGGGCACGAGGGAAACGCTGTCGGATGCAGGGAGCGTGAAGCAGATTTGCTGCATCTTTAACAACTTCTTCAGGCAGCCAGCTTGAAGGGAGGGTGTGGAGGTAGCAGGGAACAACTTCCAGAGCCACTGTCACCCTCTGGCCCACGGCACAGTCACAGGGACAGCCGTGGTGTGGGAACACTGCCAGGGCACCAGTATGGCCTGGGAAAGGCACAGCCCAAACCCAAACCCAAACCCAAACCCAAACCCAAACCCAAACCCAAACCTAAACCCAAACCCAAACCCAAACCCAAACCCACCAAATGCTGCTGGTGTTGGTTGGACAGGGTTTGTGGGCAGCTGCAGGGCACCTCCCCACCTCAGGGCACTTCTATGGGGGCAGCTGTGCCCAGAAGAGGTGACAGAACAGTGACAATGGAGCAGTGGAGATGGAGCAGTGGTGATGGAGCAATGGTGATGGAGCAGCCTGGGACAGCTGGGAATGTTCCCCTGGAGAAGGGAAAGATCCAGGGAGAGCTCAGAGCCCCTTTTGGGGTCTGAAGGGGCTCCAGGAGAGCTGGAGAGGGACTGGGGCCAAGGGATGGAGGGACAGGACCCAGGGAATGGGGTCACACTGCCAGAGGGCAGGGATGGGTGGGATATTGGGAATTGGGAATTGTTCCTGGGAGGGGCTGGGATGGAATTCCACCCCTGGATCCCTGGCAGTGCCCAAAACCAGGCTGGAATGACCTGGGACAGTGGGAGGTGTCCCTGCCATGGCAGGGGTGGCACTGGCTGAACCCTCAGATCCCTTCCCACCCAGCTCTTTCCAAAATTCCCTGCCTGCACCTTTGCCCACAAACAGAGGAGCTCTCAGCGCCGCTGCAGGACAGAGAGCTCAGCTTTCTTTTTAATTGTGGGTGACACAATTAAAGCTCATTTCCCAGGAAGCAGGGCAGGGTGACAAACAGAGCCTCTCCCGGGCACGGCACAAATCCCAACCTTGTGTGGGGTGTCCGAACCACGAACCCGCAGGTGCCTCCACCTCGGCCCTGCCACCTTCCCAAAGCTTCAAAGGAAGCGGAATTTGCTGCTGTGGGATTCGCTGCTGTGGAATTAGTCGCTGCTGTGGAATTTGCTGCCGATATTTACAGCTGGAGAGCGGCGGGCGCGTCCTTGGGCTGGAGCCCGCAAAYCCCATCATCCGCCCCCGAACGGGGCTGAGCCGCGCTCATTGTTCGGGACGGGAGACAGACGGGGATTGAGTGTGACCGCTGGCCATGCTCAGGGCCGGGTGAGTGTCAGAAAATGCTTTTTGAGCAAGCCGAGCGGCGGTGTCCCGGGATGGACCGGGCGGAGCTGCCAGCCCTGATCGCTGGCCCGTTCCTGCCGACTCAGCTCCTCTTTGTTCGGCTGCTCCTCGCTCGCTGCCTGGAACAGAGATGCTGCAGTGCCCKGCCGGGTGGGTGACCTCAGCCTCGGTGCCAACTGCACGGCCCAAATGAAGGCACAGAGCACAATCCATTGTCYTGCCCCTGAAAATGCCAGCTTTGTTCACGTGGAGCTGCTGGTTTGTGGCTCTAACCCCTTCCGTGCC
>NW_026624670.1:11593-14078 GCF_030028575.1 Malurus melanocephalus | reverse complement strand
ATTTCATCTCTGTTGTGGTGAAATCCTTTCAGCATGGACAAAATCATAATTTTCACAGTCCTGACAAGGGCTGGGCCTGCAGGAACAGCTCCTGTGACTGGTTTTGAAAGCAGCAGGAGGTGGCACAGGTGACATCCAGCTCCGGGCTGGGACGGGCAGCACATCCTGGGGTGATTTTGGTGAGATCCCAGAGCTGCTCACTCCGTGTCTGCAGGACAGGGATGACCCTACAGTCACAAATCCCTCTCAGGCACTGAAAAAAGCTGATTTTTGCAGAGTACAGCAGGTGACACTCGAGTCCCTCGAGGGTTGAGGTGCCTTCCTGAGGTGCTGATTTTATCCATGGCTGGAATCCCTCCATGACTGAACTCTCGGGAAGCCGATTTCCCGTTTGCTGATGGATTTCCCGAAGTTTAACTCGTGTGTCCCGATCTCTCCGAGCTCCCGGGTGCATTTGCAGCATCCTGGCAGAGAGGGGATGATGCTGAACGGGGGAGGCTGAGATCAGCGTGCCCTGCTCCGAGGGGATTCTCCTTTATCAGATAACGGGCTGTGTGCCGGGTAAACGCGCCTGGGGTGATAAGGACAACGATGGGATTAAAAGAAAAGAAAATCCGAACCCTACAACAAGAAATCCCGCTCCCGGCAGGGGTTTTCCAGCGCTTTGCTGCCCRTCCGTTCTCTCCCAGATATCCCCATGCCCACCCTTTGCCCCTGCAAAATTCACTGAATTTTTAGGAATTCGCTTCCCAGCGGGAGGAAAGCAGAGGAGGTTTTGTGCATCCCAAACTCACTCCTCACCCACCCCAGAGACATCCCTGCCCCCCAGCCATGCCACCCCATCCACGGCCTTGTTTGGGAAAAAAAACCGAGTAAATAAACACTCAACCCACAGCACAATCCTCACCCCCTCCCTCTGTGAGAAGCGCGTTCAGAGGAGCCCATGGTTTTTCATGGTGTGGGTGTGATTAATGAACTTAATCACGGGATACTTTGATCCATCCCTTGTTTTTAAGGGATAGTCGAAAACAAGAAGAACTGCTACCCTTTGTGCTTCTGTAATTTTGTTAATCGTGGAAACCAGGGAGGCTTTTGCATACTCAGCACTTGCATGCATTATAAAATATATTTGCAAAACACAACAACACTTGCTTTTATATTCCGAAGCCAGCGAGCATATCCTAGTTGGCAGGGAGCTCAAAGGAAATTTATGAAGACCCAAAAAATCTCGCAGGAATTTAATTAAGCCCTAATCTTGGTAACACTCATACATATCTGCTTACACAGTGTCGTCTTCAGGCACAGCTGCTCCTCTGTTTAYGTCTCGGGGTCGTCTCAGCTCAGCTCTCCTGAGATTCATGGTCAAACCTGACCCTGCAGAGAATCCCTCTGTTCCCCAAATCCTTGATTCACTTTTTCCACACAAATGGGATGGGGAGAAAGGGCTGTTTTTGGGGCAGATGGGTCCCCAAAATGCTGCTCCTGTGGTGGGAAAAGGGCCAGGTTTGGTTTATTTGGGGTTTGGTGGTGGGYTCAGAGGGGACACAATGGTCATTGTCACACCCTGCCCAGCAGCACCCACAGATGCCACCATCCCCAGTTCTGTGCTGGTCCCAGCATGGCCAAAATGCTCCATCATTTCACTTGGCCTCACCTCTGCCTCTCATCTGCAGCATTGTTTTAAAATAGGAAAAAAAAAAAACCCCAAAACGCAGAGATTTGAGCATCCTGCATGACAATCCCACTGTCCCTGCCCTGCATCCCAAATCCCTCCAGCACAGCCAGCCCAGGCTTTGCTCCCTGATATCAGGAAAGGCATTTTTGGGTGACCCCCCTGCAGCAGCACCAGCAGAAAGCAGACAGAGCATTCTGGAAAGGGAGGAAATTGAACCTGAATTTAAAACTGAAACTCTCTTCATTAGTAAACTCCTCACCGAGGAGCCCTTTCCATTGGTGGGGACGTGATTCCTCATTGCTCGAGGGATTTAAAACCAGACTGCTCTCTGCTCCAAAAAAGTGCTATAAGCAACAGTTCTTTGCTTATAATGAACTGGAAATACTGGCACGCCTCCATCTCCTTCACATATTTTCCCTTGTATCTTCAGAGGTTAAAATAAATTATCCTGAGATGGAACAGATGTAGAATGCAGCCAGTGACACTCTCCAGCTTTTTAAATTGGGTTTCTTTCCTCGTGGAAGGGACCAYGGAGCACGACAGTGCCATCCTGCTGGGCTTTGGGGGTGGCACTGGTGGCACCTGCCTGGTCCCCGGGGTTTGCCATGTCCTGAGCCCATCCAGTGCCTGAACTGCTCCACAACAGGTTTAGAGTAGAAAAATCGCTGTTTGTTTTCAGGCAGCTCCTACACCAGGTCCTGGCACCACCAGCACCTCCTTTCCTTTCCTTTCCTTTCCTTTCCTTTCCTTTCCTTTCCTTTCCTTTCCTTTCCTTTCCTTTCCTTTCCTTTCCTTTCCTTTCCTTTCCTT
>NW_026624670.1:8332-11017 GCF_030028575.1 Malurus melanocephalus | reverse complement strand
ATTTCACTCATTCCTTGGAGTCACTGGTGCCCACAGAGGTTGTGGACTCTTCATCCCTGGGACAGTGGAAAATGCCCAAGGCAGTAAATCTTTTGGTCTCCTCCAGCCCAAACCATCCCCAAATCCTGCGATTTCCCCCAGATTCTGGCAAGGCAGAGCAGTTTGGGTTTCCCCAGGGGTGAGAGGCAGGGAGAGGCGAGTGCAGGTATTCAAATGACCCATGCAGGGTTTACCCAAAGCGGTTCAACAGGAATGGTTTGGCAGTGCCAACGTGTCTGGGTCAGGTTTTTACACATCCAGGCTTTTCTCTGCGAATGACAGCACAGGGAAAGCTTCTCCCCTCTCCCTGGCCTGGCTGAATCCTGTAGGGCAGCAGCAGGGAAAGCCCTGATTTGGCTTTTCCACACACAGTTATCCTCTACATAATCCATCTTGGATTTATTGGGGAAGAAAGGTGAACCAGAGTAGGGCTGCATGGCTGCATTCTCTGGGAATTGCTCTCTGCCTGGAGATTGGGTTGGGGAAAATTGAGGATGACTCTGGAAACAGAAAATAAGGTCTATACCAAAATATTCGTGATTTATAGAAAATAAAGCTTATACCAAATATTCGTGATTTCTACAAAATAAAGTCTATACCAAAATATTCATGATTTCTAGAAAATAAAGTCTATACCACAATATTTGTGATTTATAGAAAATAAAGTCTATACCAAAATATTCGTGATTTATACAAAATAAAGTCTATACCAAAATATTCATGATTTATAGAAAATAAAGTCTATACCACAATATTTGTGATTTATAGAAAATAAAGTCTATACCAAAATATTCCAGATTTATAAAATTATAACAGAATCATCTCAGGGTTTAATGCTACAGAACATAGTAAAATGTTTTTTAAAATCAATTGACTATTCCTGGTAGCTGGAGGAGGAATCAAGGCAGGAGAACATGGCTCGGTGACCTTGATTGGATTCCCCATCATGGGAAGAARCCGTAGCACAACAAATATTTATGGGGAGGGCAATGTTTGGATTCTCTCTCCCTTTTTCTGCACTGAAAACAAAGCACAACCAGCTGGTTCTGAGGTCAGCAGCCCGGGGTGAGAAGCAGGGAGTGAGGAAGAGCCTGTTTGGATGCTGTCAGCCTGGGGATGCTCCGTTCTGCAGAGGTGCAAACCCAGCCCTGCTCCTTTCACAAACCAACGCTGCCGTGGCTCATGAGCAACTTCAAAGCTGTGCCCTTTTTTGATGACATAAACAAAACCAGCAGCAGCAGCAGCCTTTCCATTATTTAAACAACTCCTCAAATCCTTTGGCCCTCTTCCTCACACTTTTTTTTTATTCCCCCTTTTTTTTTTTAACAAACGCCAGAAGCTTTTTTTTTGTAGAAAAATGAAAACTGCCAAGGGCCAAACCACCAGATTTGTGCAGTTGGTCCGTGGCCTGATGGGGTGTCAGGGCTGGCTGCAGCTCTGAGTGGCAGATGGGCTCTCCACGCTGTTTGTTTGGCGTTTTTCCACCCAGCCACAGCATCCACAGCCACAGGGAGTCACAGACAGCGTTCCAGAGTGCTCCTCTCTCCATCCCAGCACCCAAAAATTCCTGGGATGGAGCAGGAAATGCGGCCGTGCCTCTTATCAGGGTTCATTCATCAGACTGAGCTGTGATTATTCCTGTTTGAATATCCAACAGCTGGAAGGGAGCTGTGCTGTTAGGTGCCCATTGAGGAGAATGGTGGCCCACGGGGACAWTTGGCAGCCCTTGGCCATGGKSAGGAGCWTTCCAGGGCAGGTGCAGCCYCACGGGTGTGTTGGGATCCTGCTGATGGAAAAAAGGTTCCTGTAAATGCTGGGGAAAAGCTACAGAAACTCCACATGGAGATGGGCCTYCTGCTCATCTGCTTCTGCTCTGCCTTCTCAGCAGAGAGATCCTGCTCTGCCTTCTCAGCATGGAAAATTCAGGGAACACTGACACAGGGAGGGGACACCAGTCCTGGGAGGAATCATGGGTTTGAGGTTGAGCATTTCCCAGCGTGGGGAAGCCCAGGGTGGCCAGGAGGGCGGGTTGTGGCTACCAAACCCTGTAAGGCTCCAACCCACACACCCACTGCTGTGTCTGCTAATCCCAGAATTCCAGACTGGTTTGGGTGAGAAAGGACTTTAAATCCCACCCCAATGGGCTGGGACACCTCCCTTCATCATCCCAGGCTGCTCCAAACCCCATCCTTGRACACTTCCAGTGATCCASGGGCAGCCACAGCTCCTCTGGGCACAACAAATTAATTATCATTAATCACTCCTCTTGCAAAGCAGCTCGTGAACACCTCCTGAATTCCCTCCTGGATCCCTCAGCAGGGTCGTGGCTCTGCTCTGTCCTGCCTGCCCAGCAATTCCAGCTCGGTGAGTGGGAGGAGGAGCAGAGCCACGGGATCCCAGCTCAGCTTTGTGATTGTTTGGATGATCTGTCCCAGCTCAGCGGCCCCACAACAAACCCGTTTGTGGTTTGGGGGACAGAAAGGAACAAAGTCAAACCCCAGAAAGCTGAATGGATTCCCACATTTCAGTTCACATTTCCAGGAAGCTTTGTCCCAACGCCGCGTGAGCAAAAGGGAGAAACAAAAGGAGGAGGGCGGCTAAAAACAAATGAGATTCCCATTTTTAGAATGTGAAAAAAAAAAAAAA
>NW_026624670.1:0-6913 GCF_030028575.1 Malurus melanocephalus | reverse complement strand
TGCCTTTGGTTCTCTCCTCAAGCCCTGCAGATCTTCGGGTGCCTCTGTTTTCAGACACACCAGAGGGGCTGGGATTGGGGTGCAATTCCTTGTCTGAGGATCTCCCATCTTAACTTCCTTGTCATCAGGCAAACTCTGGGGTGACGCCATTTGTGGGAGAAAAAAGTGGTTTTATAAGTTTTGAATCTGAAACTCAGCCAATTATTGTGTATGACTGAGTCCTGAGAAAAGAAAGGGAGTGTTAACAGCCTGCATGGAGGAGGAATATCACCATACTTAGCTACTGTGGAGAAAATGAGATTAAAATGTAGAATTGATAACGCAGGTAGCTAAAAATTATAAACATTACTAATACTGTAGCTTTTGCAAACTCACCAATCATGTATCAATTATTAATTAAACAGATGTCTCTTAACCAATGTATGTTTGACACAAATGTATACCCTAGTCACTAAAGTGAATAAAAGAAGCTTGTAAATAAATAAGAAAGATAAATAAAGATAAATAAAGAGAAATAAACTTTTTATTCCTCTCTCTCTTTTTTTTTTACCCTCTTTTTGTGTATTTTTATATCTATTATTTTATGTCGCTCTTTAACCAGCAGCCATTTAGGAGAGGATGGGATCACTGATTTTTTTCCCTCCCCACTCCACTCAGTTTTACCCCATGCATTTTTATATCTATTAATTTATGCTGCTGTTTAACCAGCAGCCATTTAGGAGAGGATCAGATCCACTGATTTTTTCCCTCCCCACTCCACCCAGTTTTACCCCGTGCATTTTTATATCTATTAATTTATGTCGCTTTTTAACCAGCAGCCATTTAGGACAGGATTGAATCCACTGATTTTTTCCCTCCCCACTCCACCCAGTTTTACCCCATGCATTTTTATATCTATTATTTCATGTTGCTGTTTAATAAGCAGCGACAGCCATTTAGGAGAGGATCAGATCCACTGATTTTTTTGCTCCCCACTCCACCCAGTTTTACCCCGTGCATTTTTATATCTATTATTTTATGTTGCTGTTTAACCAGCAGCCATTTAGGACAGGATTGAATCCACTGATTTTTTTCCCTCCCCACTCCACCCAGTTTTACCCCGTGCATTTTTATATCTATTATTTTATGTCGCTTTTTAACCAGCAGCCATTTAGGAGAGGATGGGATCACTGATTTTTTCCCTCCCCACTCCACCCAGTTTTACCCCGTGCATTTTTATATCTATTATTTTACGTTGCTCTTTAACCAGCAGCCATTTAGGAGAGGATCAGATCCACTGATTTTTTCCCTCCCCACTCCACCCAGTTTTACCCCATGCATTTTTNACCAGCAGCCATTTAGGACAGGATCAGATCCACTGATTTTTTCCCTCCCCACTCTACCCAGTTTTACCCCGTGCATTTTTATATCTATTATTTTACGTTGCTGTTTAACCAGCAGCCATTTAGGAGAGGATCCACTGATTTTTTCCCTCCCCACTCCACCCAGTTTTACCCCGTGCCGCTCGTCACCTGCGGGGGTTAATTCTGTCACTTCCCCATTCTGTGCCCGCCACGGGTCTGTTTTGATTTGATTTGCTGTGTTTTTCTGGGCAGAACTGGAACCAGCCTGGCAGCCCAGACCGGACACAGGCTGTACTGGGGATCAGCTGATGCTGGTTTTTACCAAAGGCCACGCTGGTGTAGGCGTTTCTGACACGGTGTCTGGGTGCAGCCAAGCCTCCTTTTCTCCCTCCCCAAACCCCAGTGCAGGCAGTTGGATGTTCCAGAGCTAATTAAAACCCTGCATTTGCATATTCTAGATTGTTAATGACCCCCTTCGAGGCACAGGATGGCTAGTGGTAGTATGGAGCTACTCAGTTGGGCATCGGGATGAGTATCCCAAAATAATGCCCGGCTCTGAAAAGTGTTTGGGAAAAGGAGATATTGGGATATTT
This sequence comes from Malurus melanocephalus, assembly GCF_030028575.1. Classification (NCBI taxonomy): domain Eukaryota; kingdom Metazoa; phylum Chordata; class Aves; order Passeriformes; family Maluridae; genus Malurus; species Malurus melanocephalus. The sequence goes on along the minus strand of NW_026624670.1, from coordinate 4,977 downwards.
GSGGTATAGKGGAGGATGCAGGCCCAGCAGCAGAGGTGCAGACAGCTGCCAGAGTGGTCCCCAGGCTGCACAAAAATCGTTTGGAGCTCTGAAGAGCAGGAAAGCGTTTGGGAGAAGGAGATATTGGGATATTTGGGGTGTGGGGAAGATGCAGGCTGTGTTGGTCGAGGAGCAGAGGTGCAGACACTGCCAGAGCAGTCCCCAGGCCACACAGGAATCACTTGAAGCTCTGAAGAGCAGGAAAGCATTTGGGAAAAGGAGATATTGGGATATTTGGGGTACAGGGGAGGATGCAGGCTGTGCTGCAGAGGTGCAGACACTGCCAGAGTGGTCCCCAAGCTGCACAAGAATCATTTGAAGCTCTCAAGAGTGTTTGGGAAAAGGAGATATTGGATATTTGGGGTGTGGGGGAGGCTACAGGCTGTGTTGGCCCAGCAGCAGAGGTGCAGACACTGCCAGCAGGGTGCCCAGACCCCACAGGAAACGCATGAAGCTCTGAAAAGCATTTGGGAAAAGGAGGTATTGGGATATTTGGGGTGTGGGGGAGGATGTGTTTGGGAAAAGGAGATATTGGGATATTTGGGGTGTAAGGGAGGATGTGTTTGGGAAAAGGAGACATTTGGGATATTTGGGGTACGGGGGAGGCTGCAGGCTGTGCTGGTAGAACAGCAGAGCTGCAGACAGCTGCCAGCGCAGTCCCTACACCACACAAGAATCACTTGAAGCTCTGAAGAGTAGGAAAGCATTTGGGAAAAGTAGATATTGGATATTTGGGGTGTAGGGGAGGATGCTGGCCGAGCTGCAGAGGTGCAGACATTGCCAGCATGGTCCCCAGACCCCACAGGAATCACCTGAAGCTCTGAAGAGCAGGAAAGCTTTTGGGAATGGAGATATTGGATATTTGGGGTGTGGGGGAGGCTGCAGGCTGTGCTGGCCCAGCAGCAGAGGTGCAGACACTGCCAGAGTGGGACCCCAGACCACACAGGAATCGCTTAAAGCTCTGAAGACTGTTTGGGAAAAGGAGATATTGGGATATTTGGGGTGTGGGGGAGGATGTGTTTGGGAAAAGGAGATATCGGGATATTGGGGTGTGGGGGAGAATGTGTTTGGGAAAAGGAGATATTGGGATATTTGGGGTGTAGGGGAGGATGTGTTTGGGAGAAGGAGATATTGGGATATTTGGGGTGTGGGGAGGATGCAGGCTGTGCTGGCCCAGCAGCAGAGATGCAGACACTGCCAGAGCGGTGCCCAGGCCGCACAGGAATCGCTTGAAGCTCTGAAGAGTGTTTGGGAAAAGGACATATTGGTATATTTGGGGTGGGGGGGAGGATGCAGGCTGTGTTGCAGAGGTGCAGACATTGTCAGCACGGTCCCCAGGCCACACAGGAATCACTTGAAGCTCTGAAGAGCAGGAAAGCTTTTGGGAATAGAGATATTTGGGATATTTGGGGTGTGGGGGAGGATGCAGGCTGTGTTGCAGAGGTGCAGACACTGCCAGCACGGTCCCCAGACCCCCCAGGAATCGCTTACGCGCTGTCTGGGCGCGCCGGCCGCGGATAACGAGATGCAAAGCGGCGTTCCGGCACTTTCCATTGACAGAGCAGCTGAAAGGACACTGAGCTGAGCACAGGAAATCTCTGATCCCCGCTCTGGAAACAATCGGGATCACCCGCCGGCCGCATTCCTGCCCGGCGCTTCCACCCAGACAGGGCACGGGGGCAGATGGTGCCAAAGGGATGCGATTGTTGACAAAATCTGGGATGCTGGGTTGGGATCTGCTGCCATATGGGATGGGCACCGGGACACCCCACGGGACCAGGCAAATTTCCAGGGTGATGGGAGCACCTGCCCCACATGCCACAAGGGTGGAAAAGCGTTTCCCAAGATTTGTGGACAGCATTTGACAACAGAGAGCAGGGATAGATGGGATAGTGGGGAGAAATCCTTCCCTGGGAGGGTGGGGAAGCCCTGGCACCGCTGTGGCTGCCCCTGGATCCTGGATCCGGGCTGGACAGGGTTTGGAGTACCATGGAATAGTGGAAAGTGCCCCTGCTCATGGGAATGGGATGGAATTTAAGGTCCCTTCCAACCCAGCCCATTCTGGGATTCCACGACTTTCTCCAGAGCTCCCCACCAGAAGCAGCGAGTCGGGAGCTGCAGCATTCCCATGTTATTCCCAGTGTACAGGGAAATGTTGGATCTGAAACTTGGATCTTGGCTGCTCCAGAAGGAGCTACTCATCATGCTGGCACCACCCTGACCTGGCTGAGGCTGTTTTTTTGGACAGAGATGCCAAGAGCCCAGGGCAGTGTCCATTAACCTCTTTTACCACTGGAATTGTGTCTGTGCATTTGGGGGAATTCTGGATGTGGATACAGGGTGGGTGTAGACACTGGGAAATGGGGAAAATACAGGATGCATTCCTTCCATGGCAGCTAACACAAGGAAGAGGAATCCCATCGTGTAACGACAGGTACAAGAAAACAAAGTGTGATTAGAGAAATAAATGTCAACGCCGACCTGTTCCGACAGCCACGCGTGCAAAAGTGTCGGAGACGCTTCCCTGAGGAACTCGAGTGGCTGAGCTGAGTGACAGCAGCCAGAGGAAGCTGAGCCATGGTGAATCAAAGCCTTCAGGCACTGAGGGATGTGTCAGTGGCACCGGGCTGTGTGTGCAGGGAGAGGAATTGTTAAACACAGCCTGGTTTTTCCACCCAGGAACACCCCCACGGATCCAAAGCGTGTCCAGCTGCTCAGCAGAGCTGTAAAACCCCACAATATTTACACTTTAAACACTGGGGTTCTCTTTGAATGGGAACATCACAGGAGCTCCTCKCTCCCATCTTGGAATGCTTTCCACAGAATCACTTTTTGTTTCTCTGTTCCATCCGTTTTCGGGCCGCGTGACTCCCACACGGAGCTGCGTAAAAAACAGGGAACAAATATTTCAGCAAACCACAAAACGAGTGAGAGGGCAGCTGGAGGAATCCAGAGGATCCAGCCAGACTCAGAACAAAGCTGGAAGCCTGGACAAGCTGCTTCTGTGCACCGGGAAAAAAAGCTTCCCCAGGGTTTTCAAAGCACTTTGGGGAATATAAATTGTCCTTTCAAACAGCTGCTGCCGAGGCCGGGGCTGCAGATTAAATATTATGACAACATTTTGTAACAAAGGAACTGGGAAAGCTGAGTTGGCCCCTCAGTGCAGGACAGGGCAGGAGGAGGGGGCAGCAAAGATTCCCTATAAACCCCCAAATCCAGCAGGGATAGGGACACCGTGCAGGGCTGGGACATGGGGCACARACTGCTCAGAGAAAAGGAGATTCCCAGATCCAGAGCCTGGAAAAACAGGTTTAGAAATAACTTGGGTTTAATAGCATTTTTCTGTGCTACTCTCCTGCTTCCCTAATGAATAGCTTGTTCCTCCATRCCTTGGGATAGCAGTGCCCTGATGTTTACTGTGGATTTTCCCACTTTGCTGTGGGATTTTTCCCTCGGGAATTGTGACTTTGGCTGTGGCATCACCCAGAGCAGGATTTCTGTAGTTTATTCTGCACTGGATGTTCTCCACAACTCCCTGAGCCTGGGAGGCTCAGACTCAGCAGGAATCCTTCCCAGAAGATCTGGGATGCATTGGACCACCACGTCCAGGTAAAAAAAAAAAAAAAAAAAGAAAAAACAGATCAAAGGTCATGGAAATGAGTGACAAAAATTTAATTTGAAGTGACAAAAACAGAAATAGAGGAGCATCCATTCATTTCCACGCCCAGCTCCACACACGTGGGCAGCGTGGAGATAATAAAAGCCAAAAGTGAATGCCTGGAAATAACCAGGATCCATTACAAATTCCCACTTCAGCCAGACAACATCAGTGTTGGGTGCTTTTCCGCACTAATGGGTTCATCCTTCCTTTTTTTTAAGGCAATTAAACCAATTAATGCCGCTCTCGGTCTGATTCATTAGGCGAAAATTAGAAGTTTCGATGTAATTAGTGAATTCAGACAGCTGGAAARGCTCTCCATTTTGCCTTAAAATCTGACAGAAGGTGATTTCCAGCAGCCTGCTCGGGATGGAAATGGGAATTTGAGGCAACTGTGCCACCTGCAGGCAGTGAATCCATGGAAAACGGGAAAAAAACAGAACAGGCAGAGAAAAGAAACTCCTCCTCAACCAGATCCATTCATTTGGTTCATCTTAAACCGTCAATCTTAATGATTTTATCGAATTTCTAAAAATCAGAATTAAAAAAAAAATCATAAAAACCCCACAAAGTACCTTTGATAACCCTGGGACGTCACAGCTGATTTAAAAGAAATGTTTYGATGTACAAAGAGCTTAAAAAATACGAACTTTTTCATTTAAAAAATGAAGTGCTAAATTTTTCAAGGAAYATCAGTGTGTTCCTCAAATAAAATTTTAATTCTTCACAATAATAATAATATATAATTTCTAATTTCTAATAATTTTAACATATAAACTAAAATTCCATACAAAATATGCAAAAAAAATATTATTTTCACAGATGAAAGTGAAATTTGAGTATCTCTAAGTCTCACACTTTGCTGTTACAACTGAGGAAAGGAATGTGGCCCCTGAAATMTGAGGGAAATATCACTGACTCATCCAGGAAGTTTTCAGGGATCTGGGAAGGGTTTGGAATCAACTTCACGGGTCATCTCATTCCCATTCTTGCCAAATTCCTGCCCTTTTCCCGGAATCAGGCGCTGTGCTGCTGCCGTGCCTCACTTTTTCACGAGTTCTGGGGGAAAAAAATCAAAAATAGGCTGTGAGTAATGCAGGGATGGATGACTGTGCATATTCCAAAGGCACGTGGAGATGGGTACCAGTCCCTGAGTCACCCCAATTATCAGCAGAGGAACAGGATTTGGGTTCCTGGTGATCCCACAGCAGGGACAGGGACAGGTGCTGCTCAGGTGTGCCCTAAAAGGGGATTTTGGGGGGTTTCTCCTTCTTAAAATG
>NW_026624669.1:16094-35888 GCF_030028575.1 Malurus melanocephalus | reverse complement strand
TGCAAGAAGTGAGGCACTGATCTGCCTTTGGCAGACAGTTCTTTGTCTTAGTGTGGCAAAAAGGACTGGGTTTGGGTTCCTTGCCCCAGTCCTGTACCAGAAGAAGCAAACCAGAGAAGCTTTATCATATCTCTCCTTCTGTATCCAGCAGTCAGGCAGGCTCAGATCAACAAGCAAAAGGTCTTGCAGAATAAAGGAAGTTGCAATGCTTTCACAGTTTTCTTCCTTGCTCCACCAGAACTGGGATTATTTTGTGCTGGTTTATCCTACTACAAACATCTTCCCTAAGCATGTTCATGATCTTCCCTATGCATGTTTATCCAAAACCAAACACCAAAGTTCATGCTGCATCTTGTGAATATTCCTTGTTATGTAGTCCAAAGAGAAATCAGTTTTGATGCAAATATTTCCCTTGCTGTGTATAAAAAATTAAGTTTCTGAGAGCCCTGGAAAGGCAGTGCAGGAGGACTGCTAGGGAATAGCACACTTCCAGAAAACTTCAGGAACATCTGTTGTCATCTATGTGTGATCTTATCTGTGATGGCACATGTGAAATTAGTTTGAAAAGGATCCTTTGAAATTTGAATTATTTGAAATAATAATTTTTATATTATTTATTCAAATATTATTTGAATTATTTGAATTTCAATTATTTGAAAAGGATCCTTTTGCTCATGGAGACCTGATGTAGGAAAACAGCATGCTGGATGTGCAGGATGTCCGGAATAATTTTTCATTGTCCTTAGCCCCAAAATAAATATCAGACAAGATCTTTGCCTCTCTGCTTTGACCCAGCTTTGGTGCATGACAAATAGTTACAATATTTAAAATAGTTACAATATTTAAAATAGTTACAATATTTAAAACACAATGCAGGGAAAATATAGAGGCCAGAGAAAAGTGTGTGTGCTTTTAAGAGTGTTGGAGCATGCTGTTTTGGGAAGGAGGAGCCCATGAGGCTATAGATCAGTCCACAGTGTTTTAATGGATGAGTTGCCTGGGAATTTTTGTGTACCACCCTCAGTCTTGATTTRGAGTCTAATCTGTAGAATAGAGCCAGTTTTGCAACAGTGCAGTATTTCAGCCAAAGGAAGAAACCATTATTTTTGGAAAATCCTTTGGGCATTTTGGCCGTAGAACCTTGTTTTGTGTGTTTCTGCTATTCTCTTGCAGATAGTTTTAAAACTTGGAGCCTGTGTCATTTCATGGATGGCTTCCAGATAAAATCTTCACTTTATGGCCTCTTCCAATCTCTGCCATATTTTTTTTCCTGGTGACCTTTGGTGAGCCAAGACTGGTCATACAAGTTTAGATCATAAGCTGAACTCCAAGGGACCTGTACCTAGACAGGAGAAAGGTCCTTCTCYCTGCAGGCATTCAGTGTGAACTGATGCTTGTCTTCTTACTCTCTATAACTACCAGGACCTGAAGGTCTGCTCAGAAAAGATGATAAGTGAAAAATCTCCACCTGCCCAATCAGTTTGTTGTGATTTACATTTGCTGTCAGGTGCTGACATGAATAACTTCAGTACTAAGTTGCAGACTGCACTCTTGGTACATGTTGCAAAAAGGGAGGGGATGTCAAGAATAGTAATTAGTCTTTATAAAGGGCTAATTTGTCATCTTTACAAGGACTCAGGATGGGTGTTGTGGCTGAGGAGCCTAACTGAACATGCATTGTCAGTGTAAATGTATTAGTTGATCTGAAGATGTGATAAGGCATTACAGATCAGACAAAGGCAAGATGCTCCATTTCTGAAACCTCACTGCAGTAATGATAAGAAGTTTCCTGACAAGGCAGGGTGGGTGAGGTTACTGAAATCCTTTCTTTAGGGAGATTGGAAATTGGTGAGTCATGCTRTGGTATCTCAAATTAATCCAGTGAAGACTGTAAACCCTTGGYAAATTAGCCTTGAAATGGGACAGGTAAGGAGAGAGGGTCAGAAGGAGATGGGAGTAGAGAATAGAAAAGGCAAAAAAGCCATAAGAATGACAGAAGGGAAAATTACTATTATAGGAGGAATAGTGAGATTAAAAACAATAATTCTTTGCCTATAATGGCAAAAATGAAATAGAGGAGAACATGAAAAGATAACTTTACCTTCCTCGTCTGGTCTTTTTACCATTATACTTAAACCATTGGAGGTATGTGTTTACACACCTAGAAACTGAGGTGTCTAGCTCTTCATRCAACGAAAAACATTCACAGATTTTAATTTATTTTTGTCTTGCAGATCYACCAAGACTCACCCTGGCCCAGTTGTACATTTAAGTGACAGCCCAAGAGACGAGGGAAAAGTGAGTACAACCAATGGTATAAAATATTTCAACATTTCATAGCCTTTATTTGCCTTGCTACTCTTTCCTTTTGCTTATTCACTAATTTTATCATCTGCTTTATTTCTGTGTTTGCAAAGTTGCTTTAACTACAGTGAAGTTTTCAAGAAAAAATTATCTTTRTACAAATTTAATGAGTAAACATTTGTGATACAGACCACATACTGTACTTTAAAATATATAGACGTCTAAATTGTTCCTGATTAAAAAGTTTGATTTTGTGTAGGTAAGAATTTACTAAAAACTGCTTCATGACTTCAGTACTTGGATAAGCATGCTCTTACAAGGGCATTATAGTAAGTTTTCATAAGATAGCAAGTTGTTTCTTACTCAAGAATCMTCATGATAATAACCCTTGGAATTGGCTGCTGTTTGCTCTTCTTGTCTCTGTTCATGAAGAGCTGTCCACAAGTGGAAGCCAAACATTTAKTGAGACCATTAGGGTTGTGACTGATATCAGCAGGAGGCACAATAATCAGAGTTGGCTTTATTTTTATGGCAATTTTCAAAAATGAAATGTSRTTGACAGAATWCWGGTTCTATTAGRACATTTTTACTTATKYRTTGTTACTGATTTTTGAGCATTTTGCCTGTATGGAAGGGGTATTTAACTCTCTCATTGGTTTTAATCATTTTTAGCAATTGCATTTTAGTGTGTGTTTGTAAACTGCATTTTAYAAATGGTGCAGCTGACAGTGTGCCTCACATAACAGCTGATGGTTGTTAGAAATGAGCAGCACTTTGGATTTCTGTTACTGATGTGGAGGATATTTTGTTGAAAGTATGGATACCTAGAAAAGCACTGATAACTACATCTGATATCTGATTTTCATTTGCATCACTTGTCCTTGGACTTATCTGTGTTGCAAGGTGAACTATGTATGAATGGTGCACTTGTGAACTACAACTTCAGCAACTTTAATGGCATCTCTGAGTGTTTCTGGAAGAGTCACAATAGCTCAAACAATTTAGAATGCTATCAAATAAAGTTATTCAGCATTATGAAGTGTCATGTTTTAGCCTCAAACAAGAAGCCATCAAGAAAGTCAATTTAATCATCTATGGCAAAATACCTGATAAAACTAAAGGTTTATTCATGAGGCATTGTTCTTGTTTGCTGGTCACAACAGAAGCTGCTGATGAAGCTGCTAAAGCACACAGTGTTGGGGAGAAGCATGCTAAAACAAATAATGGTCTTGTCAGTGAAGATTTTTTACAGGAATCCCATGCACTGTGTTCAGACAGAAACCTAAAAATATTTTTCAGCAGAAAGAAAGGAGATGAAAAAGACACAGGCAAGGGAGTAAAAGGAGAAGTGGCTTGGAAATACAAATGCTTGTTGTTCAGAGGGCACATGGGAGACATCTGGGCACTGATGAAGTACTAGAATTCTAACAACAACAGAAAAATCAGATACCTATGAAAAACAAACATTGGAAATTTATGGGGAGAAAGAGCAGAAAACATAAACTCTCCTGAAACCATCCCAGTGCAATTCTTTATATCATTGATAGGTTGAGAGTGGTGTAAAGAACAAATTGGTGCTAACAAAATACTTGCAGTTTTGCAGGATGTAGAATTGATARTGTTTACAGGAAGGTATCAGTAAAAGGTACACAGAGATGTAAGAGAAAATCCAGGCATTAAATTAAATGAGGAAAAAAATGAAAAAAAAAAACCAAAACAAAACAAAAAAAAAAAAAATCAGCTCCTGGGACTTTTGCTATTCAACAGGGTCATAAATAGCCTAGAAATGAGTGTCAGCAGTGGTGTGGTTTGCAGGACTTCAGGAGGCTGAGAAATTCAGCAGTAAAATGGCAGATTAAATACTGTCTTCTGTAAGTATTTAATTTTTTCATGTCAGTGATGAGAAGTGATATGTGTAGGGCAAAATATTTCTGACTTTATGTATAAAACAATGTGTCTGAGCTGATGATTAYTGTTTGGTATGAAGGGCTGTGAGTGATGATAATTGATAGTTCTATGGAAATGTCARCTCAATGCTCAATAGTGAACAATAAAGAAAATAAAAATTAGGCATTATCTGGAGAAGAATAGAGTATAAAACAAAGCTATTAAAGAAATGCATTGATGACCTGCCTGCTGAATACTGAGTATAATACTTATCCAATGTTTAAAATGAACATAATACTAAAAGAAATTCATAGGGGCAGGATTTTCTGTATGAGAGATGGGAAAAGTTGCTATGGAAAAGACCTGATTGTGATTCCAAGTTTGAAAGTCACAGTTGCTGTTAAGAGGAAGGAAACAGCTCACAGTCTCTTTCCATACACAGCTGAAAAGGATACCAAAAGGATACCAAATCTGACAGGTCAGATTCCAATAAGTCAAATAGGTACTTCTTCAAATATGCAATGGGTAGAACCTATAAAACATTACCAAATGCTGTTGTGTGTGCTGAAAATGTATTGATCACAAGGAAGACTAGGAAAGTTATCACAAAAGAAATCAGTTTGAGGGTAATTGAAGAGGTTTGCTGAATTCTCCTAAAAGGTTCTTAAAGATGTGGTTAAACAGAGCCATGTATAGTTGAGGAGATGGCTATAGATTTGAATGAGAAAATTACTTAGACTGAGAGAATTTGTGAGAGTGTTACAAGTACTTGTTCCTCTTCCCATATTGTTCTATGGTATTTGTTCTTGGCTGTTTCAGAACAAGAAACTGTGATAGGYAGACTTTTTATTTAGTTTAGCAGAGTTATTCTGAAATAAAAGAGCTGTTTGAAGATAGGTCCACMTACTTTGCTCCAAGTTAACCAAAGACCACCCAAAAGTATTGGTGGGAGAATTCGGACTCCCCACATTGTTTCATGATAGGCAACAGATCAAAGTGTTGTTTACCTATATTTCAGGAATTAAATAGTAGATACAAATCAGTCATAATCATTACTCAAAATACAGATGTTCTTGTACTCTACAGGAGTATTCCTCTACAAGTACTTTGCAAGGGTCCAGTAGTATATCCTTCTTGGAGRTATTACAAAGTTGTGTATAGACCTGAATCTGTTTTGTTGAAGTAAATAATTATTTCTCCGATGATCACGGAGTGGTTGAGAGTCCTAAGACACAGTCAGACCTTTCAAAATCTAGGACAACCATAAGATCTCTTTTTGAAAGCCAGGGAAGTTTGTGCATGGGCAGTATCTTCACCTTTTTCAYTAAGGTCCTTTGAATTCCTAAAAGTTCCAGTTTATATCAATGASTGGTGATTGGATTCCTTGTGCCAAAAGAGTGAATGTAATTCCAGAAGACTTCTGCCATTCAAAACTTTTCCAGAGTGCCCTCCAGGCAAACTATGTAGGCAAACTTTGGAGATGAGTCTCTTTTATAAATCTAACAAGCTGTGGCTGGAATACAGACATCAAAGRGAATTTGGGCATTTAATGTGTCACTGAAGAACAATTTGGGGATCTAGTGATTAAGTTCATGAAATAGAGCTGTGTCTGCCAAATCATTTAATAAGTGTACATGAGGGACAGACTGAAGTGCACAGACATTTCTAAGTAGCAGATCTGTAGCAAACATGATTTTTCTTGCTTACAAAGGAAAGGACATTAACTGCAGTGATCTGCAGTTTCCCAGCAAAGGGAGGAAGCTTAACAGGAAAAGGTTTAATGTTATTAACTATTAGCTGGTGRGYTAAGCTTTCTGTCTTCTGAGATCTAATAATACAGCAGGCTTGTTTGTTTGGGGGTTTTTCTCTAGATGTTTTTATTACCAGAACAAGGCAGGGTCTTGCTGGAATGTACCAAGATGTAATTAGTTGATTGTACAAAAGAAATGTATCATCATCAAAAGCATTAAATGAAGAAAGATTTAAGTCAAATGTGAAGCAACCCCACTAGGCAAGGAGTTGCCAGGACTTCTCTCTCCAAATTCTGTCCAGTGTTCTAAATTTTTTGTCACCTAATTAAGCATGAGTAATTAAACGAGGTGCCACAAAACAAAGCTGAAGAGAAATCTTCTGAGCTTTTTCCATCCTGGAATCTTTTTACAGATACCATTTTTCTTTGTCTATGTTTTCCTCTCTAACTGCATTTATGGATGTTTTACTTTTTACCTCTATTACAGAAATAGAGCTTGTTTTATAGATCCCCAAGTGATCAGTGTGACTGAGAGGAGTGGGAATGTTTGAGTTTCCTATGGTTCAGGAAGGTCAAAATCCAGAGCATCATAAATATCCTGGCAATGAACTAATCCCATTCATCCACTTGGAATTGCAACTTCAGTGCTGTACCACAGTGTTAATAGTAAAACAGCATGAATCTGTTGATTCAGTTTGAATCAAAAGAGAAAATGCAGAAAATCTCTTTGCCTTTTAATTTCATCACAATTCTTTGTAACTTGCAATTCTACAGTGCAGTTGTGCATTAAACATTTCAGCAATAGATCAGGTGAAATGCGGCCTCTGATAAAAGGTATTTAACCTTTTACCAATTACCTGGAGCATAATATATTTGCAAAAGAGAGGGATAAAAATCAAAAGACAAGCCTGCTTCCCCAGGGAGAAAGGCTTATTAAGAAACAAGGTCACATACTAAATGCTTTTAAATCCCTTCACTTTCCTGAATGTATTTTCACAAAAGCTGAGGTGAAAAGAATTTTTCCACTGGTTTGGTACCCAGCTGTAATGCACAGGTGCAAGTTATGGTGACTGTAAGGAGGTCACTCAGACTTCATAACATATTAAAATACTATTTATTGGAGTTAATACAAAAAGGATGCTGGGAACCCCAAGCTGTGCARCATCAAATGAACCTCCAGTAAAGGCATGGCACTGTCCTCTGTGGAGAGGACATTTCTACTGTCCAGCAAAAGGATGCTCACATGAGACATACTGCAGTACTTTTTCTTACCAAGTGGAAGCAGCCTGCAGGATCCTTTAGAATTAGATTTATCCTGTGGCCAAGGAATATGTGCAGCTCAATGCAGGCCTGAAAGCCAAGTGCTGTGTGCAGCCCAACACAGCACAGACCTGCACCTACTCACATTAACTGCTGTGAGCATCACTAACTCCTGGATATCCAAATGACTTCCATTTAGGATCACTGTCCCAACTGTAGTAAAACACTCCTTGTTCACTCTCTCAATAGCAGCCTATCCCATATGGCATCCTGACTTAAGTGCTACCCAGTTAGCTCCATGCTTTCTGATCTGCCACAAAATCCCATATGGGATATATATTTATATCTGGAACCATCCAGAGCAAAAATGCTAAATATTCTGGAATTTCTCCAGGACAGTTTGAATTTTTTTTTCCAGGAGCATCATTCTTCAGGAGCATGATTAATTATTGTTCATATTCAGGTATTAAATATATTAGCAATAAATAATKTCCTGATTAACTAATAGATTCCACATAAAGAATATTTTCCTGACAATGAAAAGAATCATACCCAGTAGAACTGAGAGTATTCCCAGGCTTTTTGTAGCAGTATTGATGCATCAGTTATACCCAACTTGGCAAGAAAGTAATGTTTTGTTTAGAAGCCCTGCCAAATTTCRTTTTTAGGACTCATGCAAGCTAAAGTGAGCAATCACAGAGATGCTGTCCAACGAAGAGATAATCTTGTCATTCTTCTGTACAAATTCTTTATATAGAAACTGTAAATTCTTGTGTGATATATCTGTTTATAGATGAGGAACAACTGCTATTATCACTGCCAGTTGTATGAAATATTCTATCGCAGAAACACAAGTCTGCCAGTTTAGCTATTTCCAGTCTTCATGTCCAGAACAGATTCTTAAGAAGACAAAATCTATGGGAAACAGTTTCCAGGACACCTAAACARGCTAAACATCACATTGCCCATAAGATCTGAAATGAATTGTGTTCAAGTGAAGAGTAACTCTACAGTGCCAGATCAATATTTCATTTCTTTTTAATGAAGACAAGGAGAAATTACTGTGTTCACTACTATTTTTTCCTGAGCATTGTTTTTCTCCTCTTTTATCTTTTCACAAAACTTTGCTGGTATTTCTCTGGTGTGCATGATGATGATATGACATCCCAGTTCTAGAAGAAGTGAAAATTGGCGTATCAATTATTTAATTATTAGGAAAGCAAACAATTTATTTCTGCAGGAGGATTTCTTAATAATGTTTTAAAGCAATAGCAAGCATAAATTAAAGGAATACAAGTAGCTGAATCACACTTTAATCTGGTGACTCTTTGGTTTGAATTTATTTAAGTGGTTTCTTAGGTGTCAAATGTTTTTTTCTCCAACAAGGGACATGGAAGGTAAGAGCTGGTAGGAACATGCTACAATCTTATTTGCTCAGGAGAAATGCAATTAAAGATTGTTCAGGCACATAATCTTGCAGGGCAAAAAAAAAAGTGTATAAATCCCTTTCTTTTTCCATATCAGATCTTAAATTGTGAGTAATATGAAGTAATTTATACTGAAAGACAATTTGAAAGCAACATATCATGCATAGGGCAAATTACAAACTTGCATATCACTTTGGTATTTTTTTAATGTTATTCAATACTTACATGTATCTTTTGAATCAGACAATGTAATTGTGGGTTTTTTTCTCTCCTTCAGCTGTTGATAGGCTATGAAAATGGGACTATTGTGTTCTGGGATTTACGATCTAAAAGAGCTGATCTGAGGGCTTATTATGATGAGGTAAGCAATTTCCATTAATTCAGGAAAGCCACTATTCAGCAGTTTGCCATATGTCTTACCAAACAGATGGAAGTTTATCTAAAGACACTGCTGGTTTTGGAAATGCTGTTTGTGCTATGCTTTTGAGTGAATTATACTGACAATAGAAATCAAAGTCTGAAATCTCTAGTTCTGATGTATTAGGCTCTCATGAATGTACTGTGTGACACTGAATCTCTTCCCCTTGATTCTGACAAGTTCATCAACTTCTCTGGGAGCATCTTCAGTCAAACTGATTTTAGCAATAACTGACCTAAGATAAAGTTGCAATAGAAATTATATAATAACCTTTATCAGGTATTTCYAGAACATTCATTATAATGGAAGACAAATTACCTTGTACAGCTGTTGATAATACCTAGTACTGATCTGATKAAATAGTTTGCAAAATTATATTGTCATAGTTATCACACAGTTGTCTCCTGTCCTTTGTAAGCATCTTAACCATATGTTGTTAACCATAGATGCAGTTCTTGGATGAATAATAAGCTGCTTGAAAAACAGATATTTTCCTAGTTCTTATGATTTTAGCACTAGCCCTAAGAAAAAAYACTCTTTGTTCTGCCAGTGCTCTAAAGTTCACCATGGATGAATGTGAATGCAACTACAACTGAAGGTAGAAAAGGACRTTTTCTTTAAAGTGATCAAGGCAGTAATTGGTTTCCTGTAGTTCTTTTTTCTTCTTCRTCTTGTCACCTTTCTATGTATAAGGAGTTATTTATTTCCCCTCTGAAAAGCAATCTGAATACATATGAATCCTGCAATCTTTCAGACCTGCTGTCAGAGACACATTAAAACTACTCCGAGCTTCAAGGTTAAGTTTCTAAGCATCAACATTGCAAATGTTTTAAAGGACAGAGTTTGAATAGGCCAGTACTTAAGCCTCAAGACATGCCCACTAAATTGTCTCTCAGTGACTGTCTGTTTGTGCAAACATTTGGGAAATTGCACCCGTTCTGTTGCTTAAGACTGAACAATTTTTCACTTTTACTCCTCAGGAAGGGTTGGGGGGATGTCTGTTCACCCACTGTCCTCTCTTGTACTCAAATGAGACAACATAAAGCAGGATCTTCCT
This sequence comes from Malurus melanocephalus, assembly GCF_030028575.1. Lineage (NCBI taxonomy): Eukaryota > Metazoa > Chordata > Aves > Passeriformes > Maluridae > Malurus > Malurus melanocephalus. Next base: position 25,785 of record NW_026624669.1, on the reverse strand, counting down.
AATACTGGTTCCTTGGTTTGGTGGTTTGTTTTGTTTTGGGTTTTTTTGGGTTTTTTTTCCATTTTGAGACAGAATAGGTGGGTCTTGAAAATTTCTCATCCAATTTAATTGTTCCACTTTTTCCAATACTGTTCTCAGGATTTTTTTTTTGCCTTTTAAACAGTAACCTTTCTCTTCGGAAGTTATTTGCTGTGTCATTGCTCCACTTTGTGCCACTTGTGCTGGCTTCTTATTTACTGAAATACTTGCAAGATTCTTTGTTTTTAAAAGGATTGTGGGACTAGCCATTTTACTTTATTCCAGACATTCAGGCTGCATGTTCCAGACCYGCTGGGATTCCCTTAGGGAGCCACTAAAAAGGGTTCATTTTTTTAAATTCTGAATTATATAGAGTTATGTGAGTCATGGCATATATATTGGCATGCACCACTTGGTATTTAGCAGCAACCCAAATTGTCAAGCCTAAGCCTCATCTTATGGATTGGCCACCAAAGACCACAGTTCAGAAATCATTGTTTCTGCTCCCCTTCTCGATGCCATTTGGATGATGTAAAACCTCTGTGCCCCACAATGTCTGAGCAATCTCTCAGTATTTCCCTGGCCCTGAGCCACAACACCATCAGCTGCAGGGTATCTGTGAAGTCTCAGATAAATCACTCTAACTGTTCCGTATCCTCATTAAGTGCCAAACTGCCTGTTTGCTCAAATTCTGRATAAAATTAATTCATCCTCACTTTTTCTACCATTATTGTGATTTTCATCTTCTCAGGTGAGACGTATTATTGAGGCCCTTCCAGTCAATGCTCCTACACAATGCCTTCTATAAAAAGCTTTCCTTCCAAACCCTTTTATAATTTCCTTCAAAARTTAATTTTCCATCGAGTGGCATAAAAAAACAGCACCTAAACAAAGCAGATCTTTCAAATGGCTCWCAAGTTGTTACTGATAGTTGTCAGACCCAAAAAAGCAGCCATCTTCACGTGCAGGCTTTGAAATTTTGTGTCAACCCTCATTCAGAGCTGCCTGAAGCAGTCATCATCTTTCATTGGAACACATCTCCAAAATAAAGTGCAGATTTCTCAGAGACATTTGCCAGGTGTCATTTCCCAAGTGACATCTCCCTACCTTCAAATAGCACTGTGCTGCTGTGGGAATATCCATTCAGATGTGGCCCTTGCTGAAATAGTCCTGCAGAACCATGAACACAAAGGATTTTTAGCATTCAAACACTAAAATGAGACGAGCATTGTTCTTGTTCAAAATACAGTTGAAAGTGGTGCTAAAGACCCTCGGTGGAGAAGGTTTGTGGTTGGGAAGGAGCTGAAATGATTTTAGGCATGTTTAATTTTAGTACATGCTGAGTATGAGAGAAGATGGAATGTGTGTGCAACTACCGTGGGTCTTGCAGAAGGAGAAACGTGTCCAATCTGTGGTGAGATGCACGATTCACCCACCAGGATGAACTCCTGTCCTAACCAAATAACTGCTCCTTTTGTTCTCTGKAGATGCTAAAGARGTGGATCAGAATGCTAGACATATTTTAGCAGWGAAAATTTGGGACTTGTTCAGGACCGTCTTTCAGAATTACTCATKTCTCACAGCTGAGACCTCCAAAAGCGTTTCTGTTTATTTTGCCCATTTTGGGGCACAGTCTAATGGGTCAGTTTGAGTTGCTGCTATGCCAGGATCATCCCCCTGAGCTCCCTTCCACAGGAGGTTTATGCTGTGGTCACAGAGATTTTGATCTGCAGTTAACCAAGCAGCTCAGTACAGTTTTTACCTGAGCTCCTGCTCAGACACAGTCAGTAACTGCAACCATGTGAAATGTTTCTCAGTGTAGTAGCACATCAAAAACAGATCCAAATCTGGCATGATAGCAAGCAGAAATAGCTCATGTCAGAATTCATTTGCATGAGGATAGACATGTCTTTAATGTAAGTGAAATAAGAAATAAGGTCCTTCCTACCTGAGGGCAGCAACTTTGGACTGTGCCTGAAGTACCTTTCTGTGTTCTTTTGTTACTTCAGTTATAGTTTAGTTTCTTGTGGTTATTTAAGAGGAATTGTACACCAACCCCCCACTCTAAAGGTAGAAGTTACACCCATTATATCACCAAAAAAGAAATACCTAGATTTCAAATTTTTTTTATTTCTGGTTTTTGAATCCTTTTTGGCACAACTATTTTACTCGTGTGTTAGTCAAGAATTCATAAACATGGCACATCAGATTCCTGTTAAAACATCTGGATCATCTTGGTGTAAAACCTCACTTGCAGCTCTGCTGTCCAGCCCCAGGAGATGAGTAAAGCATTTGTAAAGGGTCACAGCCCTTTTCTTGATTTCTTCTGATGCTCTCTCCAGACCATGAGCTATAACCAACCATAACAATCAATAGAACTATTAAAAGAGGAAAACCAACTGGGAGTTTAAAATAGTGACCTGTAGCACTTAAGCAAAATTGATATTAGCAGCTGCAATGCTGACTTATGAATACCCAGGCATGATTTTAAGTCATTTGAATAAATCAGGTTAAAGGCTATATGCAATTGKAAGTGCATGCAAGGCCTTAGCATTTCCGGGGTTGAAAAGAAAATAGACCTCTTTTATTCACATTTACATAAAATTATATTGTGATTTTTGCTATTTAGCAGTGAACATTTCTGGAAGGGACATGGATTCAAGGGAGAATTCTGTGAGTTTGTGCTTTTGAGGGGAGTGTGTGAGGAACTGTGAGAAACTGAAAACGTTGTATATAATGAATGTTCTGTCAGAAAATGGCTTTTTTTAATTTCTAGCACATACCAGTGACATCAAAGGACTTACACCATTATCCTTTCAGCTAGTTTGATGTAACTATGGACATTTTCAGTCAGTTCCACTAAGTATACACAAAATACTAAGAATGGTCTATGTAATATTCATCATGTAGTACTTGTAGTGTGKACTTGGGAGTGTGRTATTCCTCATMTCTGRTGCACTATCTGTTCCAAAAYTATCTTATATCATTGCTTTGGTAATTTCCTATATCAATGAAACRGTCCTKGATTCTTTAGTGTTTTGGTTTTGACATTAAATATCCCAAGCAAGATGGAGTTACTCTGCACCTTACATATGTGAGAGTGTATGTGGAAATTATCCAAGAACAGTGTATTACTTCCTCTGTGTGTTTTGTATGTTACCTGTAATGATTTTTGCACAGAATTACCTGTAAATTTACCAGATCAAATATATCTAAGGAGAGCTATCAGACATATCACAACTGCATTGTATGTCACTTATATTTTTACCTTAATACCCTTTTCCTTCAATTTTGGCCTGATTCAGTWCAGGTTTTCTGACAGTCTTATGATATATCAACCTTTATGATGGAATRTGGATAACAGCCATTGGTTGCTAAAAGGTGATGCTCATGGACCTTAGACAAACAAGAACCATCCAACTGTCAATATACCTTTAAAATAATATAATATGAACTCATTCATTAAAATATCATTAGTGTGAACACTGCATTCCATTCCAGTCTCATGTTCTTCYTTTGTTTCTGTAGGCTATTCATTCTGTTGCTTGGCATCATGAAGGGAAACAGTTCATGTGTAGTCACTCTGATGGCAGYTTGACCCTATGGAATCTGAAAAGCCCTAACAGACCATTCCAGACCACAATTCCACACGGTAATTCTGACACTTAAAATGTGTAACTAAGGAACCATACAGGGTTCTCAATGCTATTTGCTAAAAKATGTTTATTTCATTTTTCATTGTAGCCCAGATGTTGCTTCTTGCATAAATATTTTGATCTGCAAAGTAGCAGCAATGCAAATTGTTGTAAAAATCAGTAACTTAGATAAAACTTTTTAATTTGATTTGTGTCATAAATAGCTCTTTCTGATTAATATTACCCTAATGTCTTTTTTTGAGTTGTATGCTTCATTTAATTTTATAACTTGACTAGTTACACTCCAAAGCATGTAATATTTTGTCAACAAAAGGAATTAAGTCAATCTAAGAACAGCTTAGGAAAAAATTAATCTGTTTATGGTCATTGCATATTGAGAAAAAAAGACATGTAATTAGTCTAATTCATTCATTATTAATTAAGTGTCATGCTCAGAAATCTTCATGGTTTATAGATACCTCTGAAGAATGGTCTATGGTCCTTTAGCTGTATCTGGCAGTAAAAACACAAAGACATCATCATGTAATTAATTTAGACAAACGTGTGTTTTATGGAAATAGGACCTAATACTCCTTATCTTTTTGAATCTTTGAAGTTCCTTTTATTTTTGTTGTTTACATATACAGTTGTTTCAATGTATATGTTTTAGTTTGATAGTTCTATCATCATGATGTTTTCTGTTCTTTCTTTCTTTAGGAAAAGTTCAAAGAGATGGAAAAAAACCTGAGTCGTGTAAACCAATTCTTAAAGTAGAGTACAAGACCTGTAAAAACAGGTTTGTTTTTARTTCTATAWTTAAGTCAATATTACAATCCTGAATTTAAGTCCTTTCAGAATATTTTCCTGCTTTCTTTTTACAAAATTATGTATTATTTTATGAAGATACTAAACCTATGATGTAAACTTGTATGTATTATGTAGACTTACAGTTATTATGTTGTTTTTTTTAATACAGTGAACCATTTGTGATATTTTCTGGTGGATTGTCCTATGATAAGCCTTGTCGAAGACCAAGTTTAACAATCATGCATGGGAAAGCAATTACAGTTCTTGAAATGGATCATCCCATAGTTGATTTTTTAACTCTTTGTGAAACCCCGTATCCAAATGGTGAGTTTATTGAGAAAAATGCAATTCTGGAAAATATAAAGTGATCATCTCTTCTACATCAATTCCATTCCAGAGACTTCCATTCTTATATTTATCTTCATCTCAAGAAAACAACATAACTGAAAGTGTCTGAAACTTGTGAGACAACATTGCTGTTAATCAAAGATGCTTATATTTCTGAATTTTTTCATCRTTTAMAGCTTGSTAAATTATTAAAATTAAGTGATCAYTTAYCTGCAAAAAAGTTGTTACAGTTCAGTGTGAAATGAACTGTTAAAAATAWTTGCAGCATATTGTGGGGCTYCCARRTTCTRAAAYATGTTGCCAGAAAGTTCCAGAAAAGCTGTAAGTCGAAAATGAAAGAAGTTTAGCATTTTAAGTCCTCAGGCACAACAGTAAAATAAAACTTACATACATAGCTAAATCAAATACATATTAARAACACTTAGTAAAGATAAAGTGCATATGTGTTTCAGTGTCATTCAAAAATTTAATTTTCAGTTATCAGAGTTAGTTTGGTCCTTCATTTAAATGTGTCAGATACTAAGATTTTGTAGCACCTTCCCCTGCTCACAGACTAATATTTAAACATTTTGGTTTAACCTGTTGTTATTTATAGCCTTGTATAAAAACAGGCAACAAATAATGTGCCTTCATAGCAGAACTGAAAGGAGGATTAATCAGTTGCTCTCATTTGTTTGTCCTTTTGGCATCACCCATCTGAGCAGTTTATTCTGAGCTTGTACATGCTGAAATAATTTGCTGTTGAATAGAGAGTTCTAATTTCACATTTATATATTTTAAATAACTTACTCTATGTAAACTGATATACTCTATGCATCAAATGAAGCAATTTTTTTTCATTTTAATTCTTTAGTTTTGATAAATAAAAGTCTGGTTTGTGCATATATCAAGGGTTTATACCTCAAAGCTTTTATACTCGATTCCTTACTTACAGAATTTCAAGAACCCTATGCTGTGGTTGTGCTTTTGGAAAAAGATCTCATTGTTGTTGATCTGACACAAAGCAAGTAAGTATAAAGTTTTATGTGAAGCTATTTGTGTATTTAAGTGTCCAGTAAATTATCATAAAATTCCAAACGTTATCATGCAATATCATTTAACAATCCAAAATCTTTCACTATTGGAAATAACTCCTGCTAAATATTTACTTCCACTTCAAGAGCTAAGATCATCTAATGAACAGTGACTTATGATTTTATTTGTTCTTAAACTTTGGAGCAAATCTAAATCTGTAGTCCCTTCAGCATAGCCCTCAAATATTCATTCAACACCAAAGTTAAGCAATACTTGGTCACATGCTGAATTGTGACCTAAACATGTGTTTTGGAAATGGGATTCAACTACTAATTTTATGCATGTCTAGCTTCATTATCTTAATAAATAAGATATTATTTATATATTTATGTAAGATTATTATTTTAATAAATAGTGGCATTGTTTTCTATGGATCTCCAGAATTACTTGATGATCCASTTGCTGGTTTAAATGACAAACAGTTCTTTCATATCAGAATCAATGTTCCTATCAAAGAGGAACTATACATCATGTAAGGCATAACCCAATTCTTATTTTTTTTTTTGTTCTGCCTCCAACACAACCAGTAATGTGCATCTACATTCACATAACTGGGAACAGCTTTTGCTGTCAGTGTATTGAAAAATGTTAARTAAATCATATTCGGATTTCACTCACTTTAAAGAATAATTCAGATCATGTCAGCAGTGTAAAATGGCCATAACTGAAATCAGCCCCAAATTTCCTATATTTTTCAATTGTGAATAACACTGTATAATGTGTCAGAAGTGAGGTTTTCCTCCTTATCAGGCTGTTAAATTGATGGAAGTGAGAAACAAACTGAGATCTACTCATCTGTTATTGCAGTTTTTCATTGTAGAATCAGTAGTCTACCAACCAAATAAGCTAAAATGTCACTATAAAATCCACACTTGTAAAAGTAGTTTATAGATCATAGTATATATCATATCCATGAAATTTCTGAAAATGTGTCACTTCTGTGTAAATAAGATTTTGACATGTTGGAAGAAATTACCTTTTAATCCTCATTCAGTGGAATTTTTATATCTTTATTTGGGTAACATATTATTATTGATATTTAAAACAATACATGTTTGAATAAATAAGGGAAAATGTATTTAATCAGTAATGGTTTTATTTAGATTCTGTTATACACTTTACTATATGTTTTATTCTATGRATCAGTGTGTCACAGTGCTTCTAATAAATTGTCTTCCTTAACTAGTTTTCCAATCTTTGAAAATCCATATCCTATTGACATTCATGAGTCACCTGTTACCTGCACAGAATATTTTGCGGACTGTCCTCCAGATTTGATCCCTGTACTCTATTCTGTAGGAGCAAAACATAAAAAGCAAGGATACAGCAATAAGGTAAATAAAAGCAATATATTTTTTTAAAGTAAAATAAGTAGATGTATAACCTATGTTTTTGTAACATCTTACTTACCAAATTATTTTTGTTTTGTTGATTATTATCATTTAATAATCACTYTAAGGTTAGTCCAACCAGCAGCTTAGCAGCCTGATTACAGGCTGGTATTTGTCCTTCAGAAACACTAACACTTAAGCAGAACCATTAATTAATATTATATAGGACTTAATAATTAAAATGCTGGAATTATTGCAGATCGGATTGAGTTAAAGGAGAGCCATCAAATTCAAATTTGTATGGATAGGTTATCTCTATCAAAGAAAAAAGTGAAAACATTRCAAGTGAAAGACTTAAGCAGAAGAGGTTCAGTGAGAGTCTGTGAGATTTGTTATTCAGTTGAATATTAATAATTATTTTACTGAGCTATCAAAGTCTTACCATAATGCTTTAGAAGTAGGACAAGCTGCAGAAAATAAAAGAAGAAATGCAATTAATTAATAGATTTCAATTGGAAATTGAAAAAAAAGTCAGATGTCATCAGTTTTTTATTCAAATCAACAGAAGTATTCTCCTTGGAGCTGCCTGGTTGTTGTCTATCTAAAGATGTTGTCTACTCCTGAATATAAAAAAATAACCAAGCAAGGTTCATCAGAATAAGTTGTGATCTCTGTGCTCTTGTTTGTTTAGGAGTGGCCTATCAGTGGTGGAGCATGGAACCTGGGAGCTCAGACATATCCTGAAATCATTATTACAGGGTGAGAATGAAACTGGRGATTGGMACTTTTAAAGTATTTGTGTYTWCTCCTTTTGATTGTGGGTTAGGCAKAGATAAGAGTTGAGAYTTCACAYGCATTTCCTGGCTTTTCATTTGAGCAGTGTCACCCCAAAAATTCTCTTCTGCCATARAAGAGAATTGTAAAGTATCAAGCAAAATGAATTTACCTTCTATCCTTTCAAAATTCACTATACATGGCATTTTGAGAGTGAATAGTCTTGATGCTGGCTCACTGCAAAGCAAAAAGTGCTGTAACTTAAGCTCTTTATTAGTATGGGAAGTAATTTCTTCTTTTTGCAGTTTTAAAAATCATTGGGGGCTTAGCTGTCTGCAGGAAATGCATGAAAAATATTCACAAATCAAACTAGTAACAAAAGTTTCTTATAGTTAGTATGCATATCTTTAATATATAGTCAGAAAATTATAGACAGCTAAATAAACATTTTTTTTCTATTTATTAATCACTGAGAGTAGATGATGTTTTAGAATTGYATCTTGTTTTAACACATTTAATTTTTGTATTTTTTTTAAGCCATGCAGATGGATCAGTAAAATTTTGGGATGCTTCTGCCAGTAAGTTTCTAAAGTTCACTTTTCTATAATGCTGACAAATCACACAAACACACATTTATGTATAAAACATGATATTAACAGTATGAATAGTAATAACTGGGCTGATATAACTGGGGAAAGGGGGTGAAATTAGGAAAATGTTTATTAAGTTAAGGGAAAAATGCAGTTAATGAGATATATTAGTCAGAAAAGAGTGAGGACTAACAACTCAAGACCCAAYGTACCAAAACTTCTGAAGGATGAAATGTTAGTGAAAAATCCCTGAGGCACATTTTTCTTGTCTCAAGAAGAGAGGACTCAATTAAATCTAACATTCAGTTCCATTTGTCATGTCACTTCTATACTGAGTACAACAAAGTATTCTTTATAGCTAAATAAAAATAAAATATTAAAATACATTCATACATTTCAATACATGTTGAATCTGGTGAGGGTGCTGAAGATCTGAATCTTTTCTTKTCCAGTCTCAAATCCCAATAAATTATTGGGAAGCATTTCCATTCATCCTAGCAKGAGAAAGCTTCAGAAAATACTTATTTCATTCAGTGTAGTTAGAACTGCACAAATCAGCATTTTCCCCTACAGAAAATACATGTGATATTCACTAGTGAAATATATTTATTAAAAATATGAATATATTTTAATTTGAATTTAAAATATTTTTCTTAAATATTGTGTCTGTGCTTCACAGTCCTACTGGCATATGAAGGCACAAAATACTTTGCTTTTAGACATATTTTAATYRTTTWATTTTGYATCTGAAAGCTCAGATATGTGAGCKACAGGGAATTGCTAMRCCACATGAGCTGTTTTCTGCATTTATCTGTATTCAAAGCCATTGCTGTTTGTTATTTTTCCATGTGGAGATGGTCCCTGGTAATTCAGAGAAGCTTAGAGAGTCTTGCCCTATGTTTCTATTATTCTTCCAGTCCTAAAGAATGTAAAGAATTAAAGAATGTAAAACATAATGGGGTGAATTGTGAYCCCTCCTTTACCTCTGGAATTTGCTSCAGTGGAGTTCTAACCTTGACAAAATTGGACCCATGATGCCTGATTTGAAGTGCTACTCTAGATTTACTGCTGGGACTAATGGCAACCTGAGTCCTCTTTCATTGCCAGTGAGGGC